>NW_009695196.1:0-33107 GCF_000703405.1 Apaloderma vittatum | reverse complement strand
GGATGTGCCACTTCCGGCCGGGGTCCAGCCAATGTGATGGTGTTGGGTCACAGGCTGGACTTGATGATCTCGGAGGTCTTTTCCAGCCTCAACAATTCTGTGATTCTGTGATTCTGTGTCTCTTGGAGCATCCAGACTGGCACACACATGCTTTTACAAAAGCACCCACTTTTTCTGGACACATTTTCACTGGACAATAGTGGCCTGGAGGTCTTGTGGAAGAAAGATGTTGTTTTTCAAGGCTGTTTTGTATTTCCTCACGGAGATCTGGACTGAACTGGAAACAAGTCAAACCAATCCGGTTGATAGGCCTTGCAAAGCTTTCCCGGTTGACCCCTCGCTCCCCTGTTGTGCTGTTGAAAACTGGGGAGAGCGGAAGGAAGGATTTGTCAAGATAAAACAGACCCAGTCGCCGGGTACGCATGCCTGCGTGAGTGTATGTGCACACTGGACAAAAGAAAAGGGGGAATTACGAAGCCGATAATTTGTTAATAGCAAACGGATAGTTGCCAAGGCCTAGTCTGTATTCATGTGCTCTGGTTAGTTGCAAAGCAGAAAGGACCAAAACCAGGGGCTTTGTTCAGTCTTTTTCATCTCTCTGTTTTCTCTGGAGGCAGCAGGTCTGGCTCGGTGATTATAGCTCCATGCAATGCTGCATATCAAACTAGCATTACAAAAATCACCCCGAATCTACTAGCATGTAAGAGCAGATTCAATATGAGTAACCAGAGGTACGATGATGCAAGATGCAGGGGAGAAACTGAAAACCAAAATATGCTTTTGTTCTAGTTGTATGAGAGGACTCTAATATGAAATGATTGCATTCAACTCAGTAAGAAACATGTTTTTACCATGTGCCAGTCCCTCTAGAGGTGCTTTCTACCATTCAAGCAGCAAATAATGCAGTGGTTTGTGGAGCCCAGAGTGCCTTTCTTTTTCTCTATGCATGAAACTTTTTTGACTTCTTATAGAGGGGACCATCAAAAAAACCCCTCCTGGGCTGAGGTTAATATGGGCTAGGAAAGTGAGCACTCAGTATACTCTACTGCAGCAAAAGCTATCTTGTGGATCTGTTTCTTATTTTCAATCTAAGAATGAGGGGGAAGTTCCTGGAGAGATACCAAACTATTACAGGTAGTTGAAAATATTTAACTCTTCTTTTTTAATAACAGACAAACATCTACACTTAAAAAAATTGGTTCCAAAATCTAGCTGACTCCCTAGAGCCATTCAAAGAGTTACTGACAAGATCAGTCTGGGATGTGGGATTTACTCCATCAAAACAGCCTTTTCCCTTCTTCCTGGGCAGAAATTCCCTGGAGGTGCCAGTCACCACTGTGGCCCTATACTCATCAGCCAAGATTAAGTGGAATATTTCCAGCTAGAAGTAATACCTACCTTGTCCTTTGGAGATATTTTTTTCCTGATAAATTAGGAGAACTTAAAGATTGCTCTTAAAATTTGAAGAGGGAGCCATGCCCGTTGGAAGGTGGCAGTGTTTAGGTGGAAGGTTTCTCTCCCACCACCGTACCTGTCCAGCCAGAGTTGCATGGCAATCCAGCTCCCAGCCATGTGCTAGTTCTGAGACCCCGCGTGGGTGTGCAGGGAATGTACATTTGTGGTTCGGTCGGTCCAATGCCGACAGTTAACGAGGTTAGCGCCCTCCAAGGTTGCTAATAAAGGATGTCCTGCCCCCTCCTTCTCTTTGTCAAGACCTGCCTGGGCAATTCAGCTGCTCCTCTACCCTTGAGGTGCTCCAGCTTTTTGGTTCAGAATCCTGTAAACTCTGCAGGTCCAGAACTTGGGCCTAATATGTCTGGCTGGACATAAATCAAAGCAGAAATAAAAAAAACCCCAACAAAACAAAACAAAAGCTGTTTGTGATTTAGAGATACCATATCATTCAGACTTCAAAATACAAGTTCTGTTTAAAGTTTTTTTCCCTCCCCTGTGGTTTAGATTCGTTAGTTGCTAGACTTCCTCAGTCTCAGCTAGAGTTTTAATATAGACTAAGAAGGAAAACAGGATCTTTGTTTGCATTATAAATAAGTCTAGGTAGTGCAGTGATTGCCAGTATATTTTTCTTATTCCAACTCTGTGTCAGCTTGGGATGGACACTTCATCATTGTCAAGCCACCTGTACAACTGCAGAGTACCAGCTGAGTCTGTTGGTGCTAAGAGGAAATGAAGAGACTTTGATCCTTTGAACAGAGTCCCTTATCACATAGAGATGTTGACTCACATTAGTTTTTGCTATGACCTTCAGTATGAACAATTTCTAAGCTTTTTATCTAATCTACTGTTGCGTTGCTCTGCCAAGGCTATTGTGAGACTGTGTGAAAATGAGCTGCAGTGATTTTACCCCGCTTTTGTGTGCTGCAAAGCTTGTATGTCACCTGCAACACCTGGTTTGAATGCTTGGTGGGTTTGTGCTCCCCCAGCCCCTGCACAGACCATGGACGTGGCTGTCACCTTGAGCTTGGCTGTGGAACTCCCAGCTCAGCCTGTGCTTCTTTGCCTTGTTCACCTCTGCCATTTCAGTGGCCATTGACACGTGAAGAGCTACATTGTTGGCAGCGCTAGCTGTGCTCAGGTTCTTAAGGGAAGTATTGTAGGGAGTAATTCCCCAGTGTAACCAGGAGTAAACATATTTTTTGTTTTGTTTTCTACCTTTCTGGAGGTGCCTGGATTTCCTCACCTCCTGAGTGAGGCCAAGGTCACCTTAGGGATGATTATGTGGCCACAGCCTCACAGTCTGGCATAAGTGCTATTTTTTCCCAAAGGCTGTGGTTCTGTTCCCTGCTCCCACCTGCAATTTTCTCAGTCTCCCCTGCACTGGCATTAGTGCTTATGTGGCCAGCTATAACCCTTCTTTTTGCTAAGGTAGGTAACCAACCAAAGAAAACTGATCATGAGACTGCGTTGAGAGAGTGTGTTTTCTCCTGGCTGCACGCTCCCACTGCTTCTGTTGCTCATTTGGACATTTTCATGGAGCTGAATGATCAGAAAACTAGAAAAAGCACAACAACAAAACTAAAGTGGTTTGAATTTTCTTTGGGTTTAGCTCTCCCATATTTGCAAGCTGTACAAGTAACTCAGTCAGTGAAGAGGTAGGACAGGGACTTTCACTTTTGGCAGCTGCTCAGCACTACTTGGTTCAGCTGATGAGAAGCAGAAGTCCCAGTCTCTAGCAGGCTCTGGCTGCCATTTAATATCTGTTGATATGTTAGGGATCTGACTCATGTTTGCTTGACAAATAGCTAAAATGGGTTAAAGTATGCTTCTCCCTCAGGCACACATCAGGTTCTTTCCTGTTGGGGTCAGGATGCCACGTTTTGGGCTGGCATGGCTGCAGTGCACCATCTGCTCTGCTCCTGGGCAACATCCTGCAGCAGTGGGGTGGAGTGAAGGGCTGGAGGGAAACATTTCCCGCTGGTGCTCATCTCCAAAAACCCATCCTGTCAAAGGAGGAGGGGGGTCAGGGTCTCTGCATGATGCATTGGGGAAAGTAGCCTGGGCTGTAAGCACCAGTTGTGGTGCTGGCAGCTCCAGTGGCACTGGAAGGACCTTGTGCTGGCTTTGAGGAGAGGTGCTTAACTGCATTATTTCATCAGGAACAATATTTTTGCCCAGAGGTGTAATATGAATAGATCGTAAGTGATGCACTGCGTCCCTTTCAGGCTCACAGTGCAAGAGTGGTCTTTATTTTTTTTTTTCTTTGGTTGCCTCTTCTATCTCCTCAGCAGCAGCCGTTTCTTCTCTAAGCAGTAATAACTCAGATCCTTTTGTTTCTTATCCTAGCCAAGTGCTTTGATCAATCTAGTATCTCTCTGAACTTTTTCCAAAATGTTTCTAGTCTTTCCACCTTGAATGAGCCTCACAGAAAAATGAAAATACTTTTTTAAAGCAGAATATTTCTTGCTCTTCTCCTCTGCATTGTGTTAGAGAATACTTACAACAGCTTACGTAAAACCTAGACTGATGTACTGCAGAAATTTATTGAGTATTTCTGCTTATTCATGGCATGGGGTCAAACCAAAAGCCCATTCAAGTCTTCGGTGGGTTTAGGGCAATAACCACTGTTTGAAAACGTATGATGCTCCTTACTCTGGATAACTGCTGTATCTTGATTTTTCCTCTCTTAACACATACACTCTTCCTTGTTGCTTCTCTTGCCACTCATGAATGACACTGCAAGAGGTCATTTTGCCTGCCTGTGCTCTGGAGCAGCACTGTGAGTCTGGAGAGAAAAGGGACAGTGCTGTAACTGCCACTCAGTATCTGCTTCTGACTGCGTCTGCTTGTGATTTGGGCCCCAGCAACAATCACACTGGTTGATATTAATGGTACAGTCTGTTTTCAGGCCTGAATCTTTTGCAAAAAAATGTATAAGGAGAAGTGTTCAAGGAACTTTTAGCTCTGTTAAAATAGACCTGCTAGTTTAAGGCTAGGTTGCTTTTTCTTCTCCATTGCTTTCCTCTCCTTCATCCTCAGTGTGCCATGAATGTGGGTTCATATAATTGTGCGATGTAAAATATACTATATTAAAAAACAAAGCAAAACAAAAAGCTCCAAACTGAAATTGTCCCTTTAAAGCTGCAGCATTAGATTTGGCCATGGTCCAGCCTTGGAGACTTTCCTTGGAAGCGGCTGTGACGCAGAAATCTCAGTTTGGAATTGCTCTTTCAGACACAGATTCCTGCAAGAATAACAGGAACATAAGCCAAGTTATGCCAGGCAGTGAAGCCCACTGCACTCCAATATGGACAATTTGTCTGTTCACCTCCTATGGACTTGTCTGAGGCTGCTCGCATGTAAGGGAGGAGGAAAAGAAGGGGATGAGAAGACAGAAATGTAGCTGTGGTTTTAAATCCTCCTGTTTCTGAAGGATTTAAATCATGTAGGTGAAATAGTTCAAACTTCCTCTATGGAAAATGATTATCTGTTTCACATGTTCTTTCTGCTGTGCCTCATTAAAAGCTCATTTCATTGTTTGACTGTGCTGAACTCTTACTGGGAAAATTACTGCTCTTTGTTTTCTGGCCTGATCCAGCTGCCTTTAAAGCTAAAAGAAATCTGTTACATTCAGTAGGTAAGTGGGGAGATAACAAGTGACGCAAAACCATATATGTGCTCTGACTGACCATGGATGATAGGACAGAGATCCGAGGACTGAGGTCCCTTGTTGGAATAGTATTATAACTGAGGGCAAAAAGCATGTAAATGTAGCCCACTCATTTCTAATTTGGGCAATGAGGAGACTACCCACTTCTTACTGTCTGGATTCAAATAGGAAACAGGTGAGCCTGTCCACTTCACTTCCCACTAGGACACTGCTGGTTTGCAGGGCCACCTGCAAAGAAACCTATATTTGTGCTGCTCCTCACAGCAACCGCTATGTAAGGGCATATATACTCAGCTGCTATTTAAAGCATCAGGACCAAGTCTGTGTCTGAAATACTACCTCTGACCTGGTTGGCACAACTGATTTGGTGCAGAATGGGTGGATTAACACTTCCTTGCTCTGTGTTGACTCTGAGGCAAGAGTTAACTCTTATCCCATACATCTTATTCCTGCTCAATTTCAATAGAGTTGTTATTATGTTTTTTTTTTTAAACAAGAATTAAATGACCTCAAATGCTAGTGTAATCGCTGCTTTTTTTTTTTCCTCTTCAACTGGAAATGAAATATTTCTTTCTGTTGCTTATAAAGTCAAGCCAAAACCCATCCATATTTCTGATGCTGGATATAGTCCATGAGCGAATCATGATTTAGTTCTGTATGACACAGAAGGTTTTTCTTTATTTAAAGAATATAGTTTATAGAATTGCATATGCTAGTTCTTTTAAAGCCCATCCACTGAGCTCTTTCTTCATAGTACTCAAATGAGAACACAGTGTTTTCTCTATTGTTTGGAATAGCCTGGGAAACAATGCCTCCCAGTGTGAACAGATCTCCTTCAGTGCGCTGGCAAACTCATCTTGGAGGAATGTGGTTATCGACTAACCCATGATTTCTGATAGCAATAGCTAAAAAGAGTGGAAAAGTACTCAGCAGCCTGCAGTCCAATAGCGCAGCAGTTTGCCGACGCGCATGATAAAGCTGCTTCTATTTAAAATGGTCATAAACCTTATTGGCCCAAACACAGCATCCTGGCTGCCCAGGGGTGGGGAAACAGCTGTGGACCAAGGCCTCTAGTGGTGTAAACTGGTGTGGCTCTGTTGGTGCCAGTGAAGCAGTTTCATCTGCAATAGTTAAATATTTCATCCTGCTATACGTTACAACACTGTCACTTGTAAAAAGTGTGCTTTGAGTTAATGCTTGTTCTTGTGGGAAAACATTCAGATGGAAAATGTAATCATCCATTGTTAACACGAGTGTCTGGATTCAGTGACTGAAAGTTGGCATTGGTTTGTAAAATATAAAATAAGGAACACGTAGAACAAATACACTTGCATAGAGATTGATGCTTTTTTCCCCTGAGGGTAGACTGGAAAGCGAACAGGTTTTGAGCCATTTCTCCAGCGAGTGGAAGGGAGCCGAGGGATTTTAGTTCTTGGAATACTCTAAAGGTCAGTGACATTTGTCCTTGCCTCAACTTGGACACTGCCCAGATTTTGGGAGTGAGCTCTTCTACTTCCGCCCCATGTTCTGCATGGACAATGTTCAGCAAATTTCCGATCATAGGTGAGCTACAGGCGGGCAGAGACAATCTCTCTTCTCTGTCTTGATCGCCCTTTCCTTGTGGTGGGCAAGGGCTTCCTTCTTCCAGCATCCACTGTGAGCTGATCTCCCCGGGGTTTGCCAGGCTATGGGGGCTGGATGCAAGGGGGAGTGAGGCAGGAACGTGTTGGTAAAGCAGAGCTTGGTCATGCTTTCACTGTTTTTACTTCATTTGGGAATAGTGCCTTGCAAGGAATACCTGAAGGAGAGCAAACCTTTGCAAAGCTGAAGGAAAGCACTTCTAGATCTGGCTTTTGTTGGAATGGTTGGCCAGGGTTGGGCTGGCAGCTCCCTGCATTGCACAGTTTGGACTAAAGAAATGGGACTGTAATGATGGCCAACAAGGAACAGAGAGATGGCCCTAAAGCCAAGGAGAGTAAATAAGAGGGTATGCCTGCACTCCCTGCCCCAGTGGATCCCTCTTCTGGTGTGTTTTTAAGAGAGAAACCACTCTTGCTGCTGCTGCTGCTCTTCTACAAGAGCATCCAGAAGCCCCCCAAGAGCTGTGAAGCTGGATGACTGTGTAATCCGAGCAGGAAATAAAACAGAAAAAAAATCACCATAACACAACAGCTGTGCAGTTGCTCAAAAAGATTTCCTAGGTCTGGCACCGCCCTGGGCCCCCTCCTTCCTCCTGCCACTGCCATGTCTGCCAGCTCAGATGGCAACACTTTAACCTCACACGAAGCAAGGATAGGGAGGGAAAAAGTTCATCTTCCTCGTACTGTCTCAGGAAGTTGGATTTCCTGGGTCCCAGGCTGCAGGCTGCATTTCAGAAGCTTTTTGTTTCGAAACAAAAGGGTATGAATGCTTCTTTCTAAGCAAGGAGTATGGGAAATGCAGTTACTGCAAGCAGCCACACCATGGCACCAACAGTGAAAAGTGGCTCTTGGCCAAAACCTAGAGCTCATGTCAAAACATGCTACAATAGCACATTTTACTACAGCACAAGAATGTTAATGCGATACAATTAAATATTATGTTGCAAGGAAATTACATGTCTCAAACCATTGCAATATGTATCTATGACCCTGAGGAAACTCTTTCTCTCTGTGATGTGTTTATACTTATGCCAATTTGCTTTTCCCATAACTCCCCTTTTGCCATTGCTCTGCAAATGTAATTCATGCTTCCAACATGTCTGTGAGGCCACAGCTGCCTCTGACATCCAGTGTCTTGCGCAAGGAGGAGCAGGGCCAGTTGACTGGGCTTCTTCAGGGAAGTCTGACAGATCTGTGTTGAGTGAGGGGAAGACACCTTAATTAATGCGTGTCATTACAGTGCACTATCATTATGTCTTTAAAAGCCGAACTGCTTTCCTATATTCTGAAATTTGGAGAGAGCCATCGCATGGGTAAATGATAGATTTGCAAGCCAAAGCCTTATATTAATCATTATCTGTCTCGTTTTGGTAGTTCTAAGTTAGAAGAACAAAACTATGATGTGAAGAATATTTAAGCAGATCGTTAATGTTGTTTCACTCTGGAGGCTGGTAGACCTGCATTTTCTTGTGTTTTTTTTTGTCCCATTCCTCTGTTCTGAAAAACTCCTGTTTTCCCCTTACTCTGCAGGTAAGAAGGGAGGACCGAGGTGGAGCTGCATGGAGAATCTGGCTCCTCAGGCAGAAAAAAACACTTATAACATCACAGCAGCACAGGGACCAGCTCTGGAATTAAGTCTCCCAACATGTAACTGAACTAAATTGTGTTCTGACTTCTGTGTCTGAAAAGACCCTTCGGGAGACTCCTGGTTACAGTGGAGGAGACTGGGAGCTCACCATGCAGGCTGCTGCCAACCTGCCCTGGAAAAGTTGCAAAGGGAGCCAGGCTGGGGCTGTGCTTTCTCCAAGGCTTTGGCCCCATCCCTTGGAAAGCTGGTTCGGTCATGCCGGCCTCGTGCAAGCAGTGATGCAAACCTCGGGACATATTTGTTGCCACAGCCTGTGTGATTTTCATAAGCTGTTCAAATCGGAACCAGTAATTTCCCTTTTTGGTGGGAGAGGTGGTGGAAGGGAGGGGAGGAAGGACGTGTTAAGGAAAAACTTGGATTTTCTTGTCCTTTTTCTGTCAACTGACAATCTTTTCTGTGGTCAAAGCTAATGAATGTTTAGATTTTTTTTATTTTTCTATGGATGAACTGCTGCTGTGGGGAGGCAAACCAGCTATGAAATCTGCACCACCAGTATCACGTTTTCTGTCAAAAAGAGAGAAAAATAAAGTCATTTTGCATAATCACTATTTTCAAAAGCTGTTACCACACTACTGCTCTAGTATGGTATGTATCCTCAATATTGCCACCCTAGGGAGGGAGCCTGCCTGTTGGCAGATCAGGGAAGCCCAGGCCCAAGGATCTCCAAAACCTGGATCTCCCTCACAGCCCTCTCCAGGGCACTGTTCCCTGATGCCTGTTTTGCCTATTCATGGATATCTACCTGTTCAGCTCCTCAAACACCTCAAACACTGCCTCTTCTGTTTAGACAGAATTCCAGATTTTTTTTTTTTCTTTCCCTGGACTGGTCTGAATAGGGCCTCGAGTGCTAACAATCAGTACACTCAGGATTTTTTTTTCTTAGTGACACTTTGAACCTCAGCTATGCTCTTCCAGGAAGGGCCTTGCCATGGCAGTGTCCCTGCACATGGCTGGGAATGAATGTGGAGCCCTCCTGAGACCAGAGAGCTGTGACCCAGACCAGTGAAGCACTTGTTTTTCTATTATAAGCTGAATGGGAGAGAAATCCAACAGTATGCTCCTTGACTCTCCTTCAAAACAGACTGAGGAGGCTCAGGCACCTCTCCAGTTAATTTGGGAATCAATCTTACCTTGCAGCTTGATAAGTTATCAAGACTTCTACCATTTAAGGTTACGTGCCAGTTCTCCACTCCAGAGAGTACAGATACACATTTTCTTTTCCGTACAGAACAATTCAAAGATTTCACTGCAGGATTAGTGTAAATAATCCCTTCTGGTGAGCTCTCTAGACAAGAGATTGTCTATGAGCTAATACCATGAGGGCAATTCTTCCATGTGTAATCCAGATAACCACCTGAAATTCTCAGCAATGTAAACAAGACTTTTTAAAGTTAAGTAGAAAAAATTAGCAGTTGGTCAGGTTGCAGAGGTGACCAACCAGTAGCGTTTGCACTACTGGTTCTTTAGTGGTACTTATACCCAAGTCTGTTCTGGATGTACCCCACTTCTGACAACATACATCACTAGATGTAGCAAATTCATGGACTTTTTATCTCTTAAGTACTCAACCAATGTTTGTGTAATTAAATTTGTAATCTAATCATATCTTCTACAAGTCCATGTGCATTTTTATGCACACAGTGAGTCAAGTTCTCTTCTGAAGGCAAGGTCTATTTGGTGACAGATATTTGGAGAGCTGGCTATAACTCATATAACAATATGCTGCATACTGTCCTTATTTGTGGTGACTGGACAATGTGGACGCCAGTTAAAAACTGCTGTGATGTGACCACATCTTCTTCCATCTCTTCATCTCCTGCCCAGCTCATTGCACCCAAGGCTGAAAGGAAGGGTAATGATGCACATCTCTGCAGACTGGTCACTTGTGCTGAAACAGTGGTTGGTGTGGAAAGGGAATCCTACTCCATTGGCACTGCTGAGTAGCTGAGAAGAGAGAAAGGCAGAATTTGGCTTAGGCATCTGAATTCTGCTCAATTTCTTGGCCATCACATTGAGGAAGACTCCTGAATGCTGATGGCTCTCCACTCAGCTGAGGTCCATCTCATTGCACTTATAGCTATATGACTCCAAGGGAATGAGAAACCCTTATTAAGGAGAAGGTGCAGGAAAGGTAACACTAGTGAGTCTAGTTGGCAATTTTGCAAGTTGATTTTTATACTTCAGGTACACGTGAGTTCTTCTATATTATATAGCTTACTTCAGCCTCAGACTAGGTTACATCGTGTGCACAATCCCTTCCTTGACACTTGACACACCAGCTGCCAAGGTTGGCTTTTGGACAGGCCTGTCTTGGGAACAGTGTGTGCCGTGATCTGGATAAAGAGTGCTCAGATTGAATGTGTGTCTCTGCTTGTCTCTTCCATTGCAACTTTGTTGTGGTAACCTTTATGAAAGCCAGACCAGCTGCTTCCTAGTTTTACACAAAACACATTAATTGGGACCTCTGGCTTTGGTGAAACAGCCAACTCCTACCTGTCGGAGTTGTCTACGTATGATGCTTTGCTTCATAAATTGCAGAAGCTTACCTCACCCCAGTTTTTGATAGAGGGAATATTAAACATTGATGAACGAAAGCATATAAAAGCTTTGTAGTGAGTCCTTCGTGGTCCCATACCTATTAAAAATAGCTGCTGACAGATCTGATTTCCCCTGTTCAGAGTAAAAAAAGACTGCCAGCAGATTAATCTGTGTGTCACTGACTATATTTTCTTGTTGTCCTTTTAGTCAGTTCCTTGCAGAAGTTCTCCCCAAAAAGTGTGTAGTGAAGCTACCTTCCTGAATCAACTCCCCTGGAAGGTTATTAGCTACTAAAACCAAAATAGTCCCCAACTACAAATATAGCAGCAGCCGGAGTGGAAATCTTTGCATCCCCTTGATATGTTTGACTGAATCCTATTCCTATAAATGTATTTAATGTATTTACATGATTCTTAGTGCACTTTTAACAGGTACTTAGAAATCTACAGATTCTGTACCATTTTTAAAACACATTAACTTTTCAGAATTATTTAAGGCATGCTGGAAGATGGAGTCTATATCTCTTGTTATGATGTTTTGTAACTTTAGAAGACCCATCCCTGCGTTTCACAGGTCACTGACTTACACAGTGGTGTTAACCACGTGAGCACCATCGATTTTGTGTCGAGGGTCACAATCCAAACCCTCCCAGCCTGTCCTTGGCCTGGCACGACCTCCCAAGCTCCTGAAGTCAAGGGCATAGCTTGTCTGACTTTAAGGACAGGAATGAACTCCTAATCCCTGTAAGCACCTTTTCTAGATAAGCTCTTGGTGTGTGGAGGAGTTTGTTCCACTGACTGTGTCAGCATAATCAGAGCAGCGTAACTCTCACAGCCTAGCCGGATAATGCAGCAGCTGCTCCGTCTTTTTTGTATCGATACAGCTTTGCTCACGGTGAATCTTTTATACAGGCACATGCAGCAGTTTTTTGTTGGTGGGGTTTTTTTTTTTTTTTAAATAGCCACCTGGCAAAGCTCTGCTGCCCTCACCCTTGTCTGTAGTGGCTGGGAGCACGTGCTGGCTCCCAGGCGCAGATGACCCTGTTTGAGTCTGTCAGACAAAGGGCAGTGAGGACGGGCAGTAAGGAGGGATGGAGGCTGAGGGCAAGATCTGCATTTGAACTGGCAGTGGGAGGGGTGCCCCAGCTGTACAGCAGCTGCGTGTGCTGTTCCGCAAACACTCATGGCTAAAGCAAAAAAACTTGGTGCTTACAAACCACAAATACTGAGGGGATCTAATACAGCAGGCTGGAGTGTTGCTGCCCAGAGGCTGGGTCGCACTGATTTCGGCAGTCAAGCAGTTGATTTCTGCCAATGATTTTAAGTCATTGACCTTCTGGAGAAACGAAATAAGGACCAAGCAGTTTTGTGGTTCAGAAGCATCAGTTTGTTTCCTAGCATGACAACTCTGCTGCTCTTCCCCAGGAAGGTTGCTTTCTTGGCTTGTACCCTTGCAACAGCCGCCAGAATAGTATCAGCAGCCTCATGCCTCAGTTAACCGAGCTTTACATGGCATTAAAGAGCATGCCAAGCCAATGAAAACGGGAACCTGAGCAGTGGTAGGCGGTAGCCATTCATCTGCTCCTTGATGTTTTGGCTTGTTTTCACTGCCATAGATCCCCCTGTCCAAGTCTGGTTGCCTCTGGCAATGGTAGGGTAGATAGGGCCATGCAGACACAGTACGTGAGAAAGAGCGACCTATTGTAGCGAGTGTTTTGTGTTTGTGGCTTGTGCTGTCATGCAATGAAATCATCCGTGTTTGGACAGGGAAGGGAGTGACTTTGCTGCGAGCTGGTAGTTGCATGGAGTAGCTGGGGTTGCAGCAAGGCTCTGCTACCCCACATGAAAGCACTGTTTCACCTCAGCTTATGCCTGGTCCATGCTGATTGCGGCATAGCCATGGTACAAATACTGGACTTCGCCACATCTTGGGGAATGATCCAAAATGAAAAGGAGGAAACAATGATTACTATGTCCACTCACATGCTCTGGTCTGTTCCCACTTCAGGAAGCTGAATCGTATTTCTGTGGAGCGTGAAGAGGACTGGACAACAAGGAGAGTTTTTGAGCATTGTGTAGAGCTGCAGAGACGCAGGAGAGAACTTGGGGAGTGGCCGTTGTGCCACCAGTGGAGGGGCGAGCAGCCAGGGAGCTGGGATGGGTGCTTCTCCCTGGGATGGCTGGCTGCGAGCCAGCTTCATGCTGGGACTGCCCAGAAAGGCTTATGAGCTTAAGCACAACATCATGTTAACACAGCTCTCATCTTTCCTCATTTCAAGTCTATAACTTCAGATAATGACACCCAGAGCCAGAAAGATACCTAAATCCTACTTGAACAATGTGTTTCATTGAAAGCTGCCACTGGTGGGTCTAGAGGCACTCTAGATTTTACTATCAGTTACCCAGAGATGTTATAATTTTGGTGGCAGTGCAGCACGTATGCCGTACTGGCTGTGCTGGCTCGCTGCAAGACCATGCATGGTTCAGCATCAAATGCTGAGGGTTATATCCCCAACTGTGGAGGCCAACATCTTACCTAGACATCCCAGGTTTCCTTCCTAAGCCAGGAAGGGAATTGAGTGTTTGCAGAAGGAAGTTTATCTTACATTAAAATGTTTGGTTGCCATCATTCTTATCCAGTAGTTTCATGCCGGGACACCTTCTCAGGGAGTGTAAGGCAGGGGTTTGAATCTCCTCTCTGTCTGAGTGAATCCTCAAGCCAACTCCTTTCTCTGTGTCCCAGATCACCAACCTATAAATCAACCTTGTGAGGGCAGAAGTGATGGGGGAAGCATCATCCTTCACTGCACCAGTGAGACTGGGTAGATGAGAAGACTGCTGCCTTTACAAAGCTTGTGCAAAACTGAAAAGCAGCAATGGGAGGAGTGGTGCCTCTCCTCAGATAGCACTTCTCTCTGAAGAAAAATGGTTATCGCTGAAAGACGGGGTCTCAGGCAGAAGTTTCCGACCATGTGAGGAGAGCAGTGCTCTAACTGCTGGGCTACTGTGTGAAAGGTTCGAGCGTGGCTCTGTCGTCCACCTGCATTTTAATTAAGAGGCAAGTGCCCATGTAGCTGAGTCAAACCTGAGCTGCTCGGAGCAGTTTTGTTAGGAGACAAATCATGGTGAGCCCAGCACAGCACAGCACAGCTGAGCCTCTGGGGGCCAGTGCAGGCTGGGAGAGGAATGCGCAAAACTGAATTTTGGATGCAGGCGCAGGGAGTGGTTGGCACATTCCCTGGCCACAAAGGCAGTGCTTTGGCTGACAGCTCATGATGTGCAGCTGAACGTGTCCCCAGAGGTGCTGGCAGCATCTGTGGGGCCTAGAGGGCTTTTGTTATCGTCGCACTAGGGACTGTCACAGGGGCCGAAGCACTGCTCTGCCTTCTTTGAGACATGAGGAGCGATCTGCCCAGTTCAGAGTGGATCCTTTAATCTGCCAAAGACTGATAGGCCTGAGGCCCTGTTCCCCTTCCTTATGAGGCAGGGAGTTTTGGCTGCAGGAGAGGTTTCGCAGCAACGCCTTCTTGCCTTGCAGTGGATATAGACTTTTTAAAAAGGTTCCAAGGTTAGGCATTTTTCCTAGGCTGGTGCTCTTGTACCCGAATGCCTGCACTGTGCCCATGGAGCACCTCTCCCCTGAGTCTGGACAACATGCTGCACAGTTCAACCACATGAGCCCCTCTGCGTGAGTTATCCCTGAGCTGCTGCCCAGGGACTCATGTGGGCTCCACTTTGTGAGCCACTCACTTCTCTGAAGACATTGCCTTGGCTGCTGCTAACCCTGGAAAAAACAGTTAGCAGCGGCTGGACTTCCCCAATTTCTTGTTTCCACATTAAATATTTGCAGCTAGTCACACCTGGCTGTGCTGCCGGTGGGGCTGCCCGGGGCGGTAGGTGATGTGCCGAGGCAGTGCAGTGCTTACCTGCTCAGCTTTGGGGACCAACCTTCCCTGGCACGTTTGAGTGCTCTGGCAGAGCGGTGACATGAAGTGCAATATCTCGAGCTGTATTTTAGCAGGATAATAATATTCACCCTTAAATCTTCCTTATGATGCTTTTCCTTAATAGGCTGCAGATGATGGCCTTTGCCTCACATATGAGGCATGCTGTGCTGGAGCCAGGGAGGGAGCTCCCTGAATGGAGGTGGCTGCGGTTTACCTCCATCAGCCAGTGGCAGGGCTGGGCAATGAGGAGCCTTCCAGGCCCCAGTGTGGCTTCTGGGAGGCACTCTCTAGCTTCCCAGGACCTAGCCTGTGCCTTCAGCTTGTGCACTGACACAAAAATCCAACATGGAGATGAGGAAAAGCAACAACAAACTGGGTGACAGAAAGCACATCTAAGCATTGGAGATGTATTTTAATAAACACGGCTCTGCTTTTTCATCACACCCCTCTCCCCCTGCTACCCCAGGATACTTTTAAAGCCTGCAGTGAGATTGCAGATTGCAGTTTATGCATTTCAGGGACCTAACTGAAAACAGATGCTGTGTTCCTGCCAGCTGCCTCCCCACACTGGCCGCCGCAGCCCTGGCGTCGTGGGGGCTGCCAGTATGTGGGGTACATTGGGGCACATGGTCCACTGTGCAGAATGCTGCTGAGCATATCACCCTGCCCTTTGCTTCTGCCCAGTGCCCTGAGACTAATTCTTTTTTCTGTATTTTTTTTAAGTGTTAGCCCCAAAAGAGGAAATCAAGAACAGCCTCCAACTTTTCTTTTTTTTTTAATCCTCGATGAGTGTTCGGGGAAAACAGAACTGATACAAACTGTAATGTTTGGTAACTGGCTAAAATTAGTATTCCCCAGGAATTAAGACACTCTCACCAGAGAACAAATTAGTTAATTTTTTATTTTTTTCCCCCACAGAGTCTGCTTTTTCCTCATGATGCAGAGTGCTTTGCTGTGCAGCTGAGAAAAAGGTGTGCAAATTCCCTGCGTCCACCCATGGCAAAGAGTTGGCTGTTGCTTCCTTACATGAACTAAAAGGGGAGTCAGCAACAAGATAAACACATTTATCAAGTAAGTTTCCTCTTTACTTCCCTGGACTTTTTGTGTGAGCGCTATACTGGCGTGAGATCCTGGTGAGGCCATGGGAGTCTGCATCACGGTCCCTACAGGATTTAGTTGGAGGAACTGGAGACATTGTGGTCCCACCATGGCACTGCCAGCAACAGCTCTGCTGTGCTGCAGCAATGTTGGTGCCCACTGGGACATGAGGACAACCCATCCTGACAGCAAATAGAACCTCAGCCACAGAGCTGCTTCTGACAAGCTATGAGGTTGTTTCAACATTTCCTGAGTACCCCCTGAAAAAGAATGGTTAAAGGGAGAGAGGTGTCCTTTATGTACGTGTTAAATAAATTAAGTTTGAGGGTGCTCTGCTATTGTGTGCGGAAGAAAAGAAGGCTGTAAGGGAGCAAAGGAGCTGAAGTGTCTGCCAAAGCATCTAATACAATGCTAAATCTTTAGACTTTACATAAAGAAACTACATGACTCAATTAAGTAGGCTGGTTGAAACCAAGTAGCCTCTTACACTTTAAACAAAAACTAGAGAAAAGCTTCTCCCTGCCACATGGCCAGGAATAATGATGCAGCCTCCAGATTCCTTGAACCTGACCTGGGATGCACTAATTCATCTGCCTGGACCAGGCTGAACTGAAGAGCCCTTCCAGACTTCAGGGAGGCCATAAATACTCACATGGTGAAAAATGCAGCCCTTGCTTGTACTACAGTAGAAAATGACAACTTGTTAAAGATTACCTGACTCTGAGTTGACAAGTTTAAGAGAACATCAGTGCTGACCAAATCTCAAAAGTCAATAAAAACATGTCATGGAAAAAGAAATGCTCCGGTGTGTAAAGTGTCTACATTTTTTTGAAATGATGATTACTGTATTGATAATGAAAGAAGTGGCAGTGTGGGCTGTATTTCTTCACTTCAGCATTTTTTAAAAACAGAAGGAGTACTTTCAGTACTAGAAATCAAACACAGAGCTCTGTCTCTGTCTGGCCAGGGCCTGATGCCCTGGAAGCAGGATTGACCTGGGGCATGAGGGGCCCACCTTGGGGCAGCCTTTGGATGCTAGTAGGTTGGACTTGATGATCTTAAGGTCCTTTCCAACCTTGACGTTTCTATGATTCTATGTTCCTTTCCATCAAAATATTAAAAATGAAAAGCCTGCTCCCTTGAAATAGGCTCCTTAGTTCATAGATGAGAAGTTGAGTGTGGGGAGGCCTGAGTGCATAATTTCCTCCGTTTAGTTGCGAACTGAGTAAAGTTGAGATGTTCAACACATGCCTGCTACAGATGGTGAAGCTTGACTGAAGCAGTGGCTGGACGGAGAATGGCTCCTCCTGAGACAGCTGCTGGCATTAAGGCTGCCCATTGCATGTGCTTCAGACACTATCCTGGGCAGAATTGTTGATGGGCTGCAAAATACATATGTGCTTCTTTCATGAACCTACTTCTACGTACCTACCCTGCTTTTTCTATGTGTGTATTTAGTTTTGTTTTTTTTCTTTTTTTTCCTGTTTATTTGGTTTTGGTTTTCAGCATGTTTTCCAAGCAGTAACTCCTCCTTCTGTTGTAGGGTGATTCTCTTGGAGAAGAGAAGGCTGAGTTGACCTCATTAATGTTTACAAATATGTCAAAGGTGAGTGTCAGGAGGACAGAGCCAGGCTCTTTTCAGCGGTGTCCAATGACAGGACAAGGGGCAATGGGTACAAGCTGGAGCATAAGGAGGTTCCTCTGTCACTGTGAGGGTGACAGAGCACTGGCACAGGCTGCCCAGGGAGGTTGTGGAGTCTCCTTCTCTGGAGACTTTCAAAATCCACCTGGACACGTTCCTGTGTGGCTGCCCTAGGGGATCCTGCTCTGGCAGGGAGGCTGGGCTAGGTGATCTTCCAAGGCCCCTTTCAACCCCTGGCATTCTGTGATTTTGGGTTCTACCAAGGATTGAGTGATTTCCCAGTGATATTTGTCAAATTAATGTAAAATTTCAATTTAAGCACACATTCGTCTAATACAGTTACAGTATCTTATTTTAAAGCACGTCTGGTTTTGTTTAGGTAAGCATAGCAAACTTAGCGGTTAGGAAGTAATGCTCATTACTGGTATTACTGTTGTTAGTTAAGACAAAGCTTTTGTGTATGAGTGGGTGAAACTAGAAAAAAAGTCACATCCTAGCATGTCTTCATCTCATGACAGGGATTTTCTTTTTTTTTTTTAAATTGGGCTTGGAAAGTGTATTTGTTTTTGTACACGGCACTGGTGTATTTAAAAAAGCTGGGTTTATTGCCTTTGTTATTGGCTTTATCTCAGAAGTGAATGCCATGAGTATGAGTAAAATAGGTGCATGCTTTAGATACAGCTCGTTAGCGTGAAGGCATTTTTGCAAGGAGACTGTTCTCTGTCTTTTAACTACCAAAATCTGCCTGCCTGAGAGCAGAGGACTTGGTGTGGGAGGTGCAGTGAGACAGTGTCCTTCAGAACTACTTGCCTGCATGAGGAGTATGGACCCTGTGCGGAGCGTAACACCGGGACCAAGAGACTTCCCCGCTTTGCTCTGCTTGCCTTGTTTTTCCACTGGGTCAAGAGCTCGGTGCCTGTGGTGTGCAAAGATGTGTGCATGTAAAATAAGTCAGAAGTTTCCCCTCTGTGCAGGGGACAAAGAAAGGAGGAAGGCCCTGGGATAGTATCAGCAGGGATTTTGTAACTGTGAGTCTGATCACTGTGAATTTATAGACTGCAGCAAGCTTTTGGAAAGCTTTTTGTATGGTCTGAAGCCTTCCTTGAAAGGATTTAATGGTAAATTTTACAGGGCTACTTGATAAGAAGGGAATCTCACATCCAGCAGGGACAAAGCAGGAGAGGTTCATTGGCAGGAGTCATTAATAAGCTCAAAGGGGAAGAGACTGTCAGAAAAAGGATATTCTATGGCACAGCAAAAAGGAAGGTAATTAATAATTATTGCAATTATAGTAGGTAATAACTAGCATACATACTGACTGCTCATCAGTGGCTTGCCAGGGCTTCATTACTCACAGATTCTTGCTGACAAAAAAATCCAGCGAAACAACAAACAAATCTCATCATGTTTTGGTCCAAATTCAGCTCTTCATGAAATTTAGGAGGTGACGTTTGATATTGAGCCAGAACAATTCTATTTTCTTAATTAAGGGAGAGCCCTTAATTAAGACTCCTTCTGAAGGCTTCGACACAGCTTCAGAGGGCTGTCACCAGCACTGCCAAAACTGAGCCTTCTGCTGCTGAGCCTGTAGGCACCACTTCCAGGGGTGAGGGATAGTGACTTCTCCTTGGATCCACCATGCCTGGAAGTGCTCAGTGCATTTGCTTTCTTAAAACAAGTCTCAGTTCTTCAGAGTCCAATGTAACAGGATGGCCCCAGAACACAGAGTGTGAGAGGAAGTGATTTGCGCTTCCAAAGCATTAGAATAAGGAAAAATACAGGAGTTGAACCTGTCGTTGGGCAAGAGTTCTGTCTTGCAGCAAAAAGTAGATGCTTGCTATACCTTAGGGGGAGATGAGACGTTGTTAGTACTACTGTTAAAAATGGTTAGTCTGTCAGGAACATTTGCATCATACACAGGTTGCATAAGTGGTTCTTGGGAAAACCGTCTTCAGGAAGCCAGTAACTGTATGGACACATTGCTTATATTGGGGAATCAAAGCTGTTCAGAGGAGATATCATAAAAGAAAATGAATTTCCATACCCTAAGAGGCATAAATGCAGAAGAACTCTGTGGCAAGATCTTTGATTTAAAAAATATTTTTGAATAAGGGTGTAGTGATTAAAAAATTAGAACTTTTCAGAATGTTAAAAACGGGAAGCTGAAGCTGTAAGCAAAGTAAATGCTATCTTAGAAGAGTGATCACTGATAACCATTATAATTTTGTGGGGAGAATGATTATTTATATTCATGAAAACCAGACAAACTACTTTTGCACATAGTAATCTAATGGTATGGGTCAGAACTGATCAATCAGTTGGCTTTCATGGTAGTCTAATGAAAAGGTACCTGAGGACTTCCTAGCTAGGACAGAAAATGTCTCAAAGAAATTCAGATGCTTCTTGAACAGGGAGATGTCAGTTACATTACTGTAGCCACAGTGAAATGAGCTTGGAGGGTGCTATTGGGCCAGTATGTGCTGATAAGAAGGAATGTGTGGCTCCAGCAAATTAAATGTTTTATGTAGGTACCTTAGAATGATTTACTTGATTGGCTGAGAACATCCACATTCAGTGTCCTGAATTATGTGCTTTTTTATTCTGCTGTGTATAAGTACTGGAGCATTGAAAAAGATGCCATTTTCAGTGACAGTCCTGTTTGAGCCAAGGCTGTGTAAGCATGTGATTGCTGTCATGATGTACTCTATTTTTAGGTAACTGAGCCCCAGTGACCCAGGAGAGAAATGGTTTCCTCAACTGTTGTACAATGAATATTGATGTCTTTGTAAAAAAGCCTTGATGATAAAAGGCAGCTTCTGAATACATAAAGAAATGTCTAGTGGATAATTTAAGGTTGAAAAAGTGCTTTAGGCTACATTTAGTTCTAAGCATACACAGTAGTGATGAAAATACTATTCACTAATGGGTGCTGGAAAGGAAGAAGAGAGTGTAGGATTCACAGGTGGGGGAATGAACGTCAGAGGAGGATGCAGAGCCATAAGCAGAACTTCTCACCTTGCTCAGTGCTGGCTCTGGAGGTGTGTAGACCTGAGGGATGCCAGCAGTACTCCAGGCTTCTAGGTAGGAGCTTCAAGAGTGATTCTATTTTGTAAACAATTATGGAGCTACTGATAAACCCAAATGTTTGGATGTGAGGGATGCTATTTCCAAGAGCTTGGTGCGATGAAAATGTGCATTAAAAAGCATTTGGTCATTGCTGTCACTGGATTTGTTTCAGAAAAGGGAACTCTATTATTAGACCAATGTTGGGTCATGAATATAGCAATGCAGGTGAAGATTCCCAGACTTTGACCAAAACCATGCTGACTCAGTGAGGATGTCAAATACTCTGACAGCACTCTCCCCCTGCGCAACTGAAGGCAGAGGAACAGAGTGTCTTCCCATCCTGAAAGTGCACCGTTGATGTGTTCTTTGCTTCCTCAAATCTGTCATGGTACTTCTGGAAGTGCTTTGGGCTTGTGAACATGTGGAAGGAGAGAGCTTCCTTCAGAGAAGAAGGACGTCTGCCAGCTCCTCAGTACTTTGCACATTCAAAATCACAACCACCCTCTTGCATGTCGCAACAAGAAGAGGCACAGTGCTGGCATTTGGCCCATGGAAAACTTCCATATGCCTTTTAAGAAGTGGCCTGTATTTGCCAAAGCTGTGGCATTTGTGTGACGTTTTTCTCAGAAGGCCAGACAAGATGCCTTACTTAAATCACCCATTTGTCCCAAGAAAGTGGTATCAGGGTTTCTGTTGTGGTGGTTTGAAATGAGGAGAATAGATGCAGCACGTTCTTGGTTGTTAACCAAGACAGAGGGATGAGACATCTGAGAGCTTGGATGCTGAGCCTTTTCCAGGGCTGGAGAAACAAAATGGAAGAGTGCAAACTAGCTAGCACGGAAAATGGAAAAAAAAATAAAAATAGAGAGATGCCTTTAACATAGTGAGAACCAAAGATAATTTACAGATGACCTCCCTGAGAGATATCTTGTGACAAACATATAACGTGACAACATTTATAGGCACTGCAGAAGATTTTAAAACACTCTCTTGCTGGTTTTAAACTGGATAGCCTCTCCAAAGGTCTCAGTTGTTCTGATGGGATTAGGTGTCACAGGAGAAGGGTCTGCTGATGAGACATGAGCTAGAGGGTGCTATATTTTGTACGTAGAATGTCTCTTCTCTGACTCCTCTCTTGAATGTTGTCAGATTTTCTCATGTACGGTTGACAGTGACTTTTAAAGCCTTCAAAGAACATGGTGCCATTTTTAGGTTCGTAGTCCTAACTGGTGATGTAACAGTTGCTGAATTCCTCATCAGGAGCCCCTGAAATGATACCAAGTTCCAAGAACCCATTTACCAGCTTCTCAGAGGTAGGGAGTTTATGTCAAAAGCAATTGCTAGAAACATTTCTTGTGAGGACGCTGAGTGCATTTTTCTCCATGGTATTCTTTTGATATTTTTCATCGACAGCTACCATTTGCCCAGCACAAGTTTGTCCCTTCTACCCATGTTTCTAAACAGGTGTTCTCTTCCAAATACAGCTGTGCTTCTCATGAAATCAGTGCTCATGGATGTCCATCATGTCTGCTGCAGTTCTTCCCTTTGGACAGTTACGCAAAAGGTTGTGACCAACCCATGAACTGTGAGCTGGCAATCTCCAGCAAAGAGCGGCAGCAAAGTGCTGGGGAGTCGAGACACAGCAGGCAGTTGTGTCCTGCTGCTGCCTGGCTGCTGAGCCCTAGAAGACGATTTTTAACTAGGTCATCCTCCAGTCAGCAGAGGCCCTGTGAGTCGGGAGTTGAGATACTCCAGGTCCTTACATCCTTGCCAGGAGCTTTATCAACACAGTAAAGTTAGTCATGTTTGCCATTACATTTTTTGACATTAAGTAGGAGACTTTTTCCTTTCTTTTATTTTTTCTTCTTTTTCTTCTACTCTTTCTGGTAAAAACCCCACAGTAATTGTCTCCCCCATCACCTTATAAGTTGTATGCGGGCCTCTGTGTCTTGATGATGGTTATATCCAGAAGGTTTATCTTGTTTTAATAAATTGTTTAAAAGCCTGCTTAAAATTCTTTCCTCTCTTTAATCTGTAATTTTTGAAAATAGTTTAAAAGGCCTTAGGGATTTCATTGCCCATCTTGTCTTTTTAGGCTTAAGGCCCAGGCATTTTTTGATAGACTGCCTGTCTCACTGCAGATGTACTTTGAACCACAGTTTTATTTGGAGAGGTGCTGCATACCTTCACCCTGGAATCTCCCAATGTGCATCTGCAGCTGACCCCTCCCACTGCATTTTATAAAACTTAGGTTTGCTGGTTTAGGGAAAATATAAACAGTCTACAGTTGAAAGCCATGTTTTTACCTGCCTCTGAATTATGATCTCTGGCTGCTGCAGAGGGTTTAAGCCCTTTCAAGCACTAAACCTCATTGAGGCTGCAATAAATCTTGAAGAGATCCTTCAGTGTAGACTTGTCAGTTAGCTAGTCACTTGCTAGTGTCAGGATGGAGGATTGACATCAACATAAAGCATATTTTTAGTAAGCACTTTTGGTGAATTATAACATTTCAGAGCCATCTGAGAGCAAGAGACACCTGTGCTGTTAGAAAATTAAAGGTAGAGTCACTTAAAGCTGCATATGTTTAAGATGCCCTCTTAAACAGCCATGCCATAGACAGGAATAAAAACAGCTGCTAAAGGAGAAAATGCATGCATGGCTTTGAAACACCTCCAGTCAAGTTTCGCATTCAATGTGAAGAGATTTCAAGAAGAAGTGAGGCTGGTGAGCCACAGTGTTGTGTTTGGATATGGCCATGATCATTTTCCAGCCATCCACATCTGCTTCTGGATGCTTTTTTTTTTCCTGGAGAGCCCTTTGGTTCAAACCACACACTAAATGGCCCCAGCACGGGCTGCCAGCCTGTCCTCTGTGCAAAATTGTCCTTAACTCATTAGCTAATGAGCCACTGCCCTCTCCTTCCCCTGCTCAGATATTTTATGTTGCCGATCTCCTGCAGCCAGACCCAAGACTCAGTTCCCTTTGGTCCAGGGTGTCCCTGGACAGATGCCATCAGTCTCACAGCTCAGTGCTGAAGTGTCCTGCTGGAGACCTTCTGCAGAACATCAGTGTCAGGAGGCCTTGCTTTCTGCAGCCACCCTTGAACTTGCTTCCTGAAGGAAAAAGACTTGTAGCAGGGACTGCAAAGGTAGGATTTTGGACATACGAGGCATGTACTATATTACTAGAGGATGTTAGTTAACACAAGGTTAGGAGGTGTATAATCAGCTTGGATGTTTATAGATACCACACCAGGCATGCTCTGCTGTCCCACAGTAAGCTGGGCTCCAGTCTTTTACTGTCAATGCTACACTGAGCTCAACAGCAAGCTGGTACACAGCTGTGGACCCCCTTAATAGCTACTGCAAGGACTGAGCATTTCTCCAAATGAGTAAGGCTACCCTGGGCATTGGAAGCACTGTAACTTTGGACTTATTGATCCCTCTTGGAAAAAATTTGCAAAAAGGTTTGAGAAGGGAGAAGGAAAGCACGGCTGGTAGCTGAATTCATGGTGCATCCAGTTATACAACGACACAGCCATAGATAGCTTTAATTTCTACATGCAAGTTCTCCTTGGAATAAAATAATAATAATAATAAAAAGGATGTTTATTTTGTGCATTTGCATGTTTGAGAAGGTATTAAACTTCTAAATCTCAGCTCTTCCAAGTTGTTCTTTGCCTTTGGAGCTATGACAAGAAACACCAGCTGGAGCCTGTTATGCCCCAGCCCACCGGTGTTTCCAGATGGTGCAGCCCAGTTGGAAAGATAGACCACTGCAAGGAACTCAGAACTGAAAGTTTGGTTTACTTATTTGTAATCACTGTTCAAGTCTATTCTCCACAATGTACTTCCACAAAAGGTAATTTTAAAAAAATAATTATTTAAGACTTTTATGCTATCTTTAACATATACCCAAATAATATATCTGATGTTCCTGTCTGAAAGCTTGACTATAAATCAGCTGGGACAAGGATTTTCACAGCTCTCTTCATTAACATGAGTTCTGGGACAAGCAGTGAATGAACAAACCTCATAATTTCAAGCTGGTGTTTTTGATTGCAAAAGCTCATCCCATAACTGTATACTTCTGAGTATCTCTTAGAATCTGCTACTCATTGCTTCTGAATATGCATGTAACTGAGATTGTAATTGTGCTGTAGCATTGTAAAACTGTTCAACTTGGGAGTGTTTGAAGTCTTGTACATCTCTGTCTTCTGCAGCAAAAATGAAATCGGAACATAAAATTAACTTCTTTCCATCAAAACAACCTATTCCAGATAGCATACTTTTAAACAAGACTTGGAATATGATAACAAATGGTAGTGCCATTTGAAACTGCCTGTATTTGCTTTTCTATTATGTGCTTGCAATAATTGAAATTAGGTAGAGGGTTAATACCAGCAGGTGTCCTAATTTCAATTATTTTTTTTTTTTAAATAAGACAGAAATGAATACTAAAAAATTGGTACACTCGTGCTTCTAGGAAGATATTTGATGTATTTCATTCAACTTTTGTCTATTAGAAGTTGTGAAACTTATTTTGGACTGACAATTATTCCTATTTCAGGTATGTGAATAACAGCAGAAAATTAAGAGGTGAAAGTGTTTTGATAGCGCACAATGTCCTTTATATGTTAATGTGAATTCCAGAAAGTTTGTGCAGTTTGATTGTAATGCTTACCGGGCAACTGCTGTTACTGAGATAGATTGCAATAACAAGAGCTTAATAGTTAGGTTTGATACAGGGAGACTTGCAGGAGCCAGGAACTTCCTGAGAGCACAAGTCAAGGGGGCAACTTTTCAGATTTTTCTCCTAAATATAGCTCTTTCGGGCAATCCCAGAAGTTAAACAAGCATTAGATGTTGTCATTACAATAGCTGGAGTGAGACTTGAGGTATGTGAGAGGCTCCACCTTCAGCTCCCCTGGACGTGGAGGCCAGAGAGTAGAGGTGAGGGGCGGGTGAGGTGGAGGTGCACCCACACAGAACTGAGTAACACAGAGTTTGGATAACCTACCAGGAATCTATCTTGATAAAATCCTGAGACATGGGGCTGGAAAGGTGAAAGAAAATATGAGTTATGTCAATATTGGATTTATCCAGACTCCTTCCAAACTCTTGGTTTTGGCTGTGCATGACAAGGATGTGCAGCCCCTCCTGTCTCATGCTATGATTTAGAGCTGCATTCTTGCCTCTGTGGTGGATTTTGACATGGGCAAGCTCTCCAGAAACCTCTTTCCTAAAGTTTTCCTCTTTGTCTGTGCTTGAAAAAATAAATCACTGTTGCTTGTCTTAAAATCCATTTGGATATTAAAACAGGCTGGATTTTTTTTTTTGTCTCAACAAATAGTTTGTGCTCTGCAAATGCAATTTTGGCTTAGCAGTGGGTGCCTATGGACTAGGGACAAGCTTAGCAACAGTGTGGATGAACAGAAGAGTGAAGAAATTATCAGAATTATCTGAATGGTTTGCTGTTTCAGAAATAAACTAAATCTGCTACAAAGACTTGGAAAAGAAGCCATGGACTTAGGGGGTAACTGATGGAGTCAACCTTTTCTTGGCCCTTTTCCATTAAACACTCTAAAGTCTCCTGTCTGGGATGCTTCTGAGACAGTGGTTTGCAATCCTCCTCTGAACTGGACCTGTTTCCTCTCTGTGAGCTTGTCCTACCATCTGGGAAACAGGGAATTTGGAAGAAGGTCTCCTTCAGCCTCTGCAGTGACAGTGTGTTTCCTAGTGGCATGAAAAATACAGTAACTGAATAAAGGTTAGTATTTGACAGCAACTAAAAAATTAAATTATTTTCTTCTTCCATTCTTCTGTTCTCAGAGTACCTCAACTTCTACCCATCATGAGAGAGGCTGTGGGTAACTGCTGGGAAGAACAGTCCTGTTCCCATGCTTCTACTGCCCTTCCCTACTGCAGGTTTTAGTAGCTGTAAATGTTTACCAGTAGCAATATTTGGTGTAAAGACTGCTGTACTGTTCAGAACAGGAATCAACTCTGTCCTAATGCATTTGTTCAAAGAACAAAAAGGCACAGAAGTGTCATAAAGGACCTTCCATTTCCAAAATCGGTTCTGAGGCACTCAGTACCCACCATGGTGCTATGAATCTTCCCACAAACTTAGCACGGGTTTCGAAACCCTGGGACATGAAGGGTGCCAAGGGGACAATTCTCCCTGCTGTCAGTAGCGCTGCCAGCATAGCTGCACCCTGGTGTAGTGGTTGTCCCCTCCTACACACACAAGTACTTGTCCTTTTCCATTGGCACAGGGCTCATGTCACGCTTTTGATGGAGAAGCTTTTTATTGTCTCCTAGAGGTGGAGGTGGCACCTTGGTGTCATGAACATGGTGATTTAATTTTGATCATGGGTCTTGGCAGGCTCCTCCTCAGGTACGTCAAGGTTTTCCTGGAGCTGGCTTCAGGCCACCCTTGAGAGCACCAGTGCAGTGGGGTGGCAACTTCATGAAGAGGAGCTTGGAAAAACACAGATTCCCCTTGCAAGGGGATCTGTGAGATGTGCAGTGGGGGAAAGCAGGGGTCTTTCCTGTGGGAGGGTCATGTCTTGTTGCAATAGCTACTAACTCTCCTTCCTGACTTACCTTCACTTGGCATCAGCAACTATAGTATCTATCCTGAAAGAGGCCAATTAACAAAGGAAACAAGCGCATTTTACTATCCTCAAGCAGTCTGCTGCCTCTACTCCCGATACCAGGAACCAGCCTCGCTTCTGATATACCCTAGTTCTGGTATTTGGTACAGGCCCCAGCTAGCCAACCCCGAGAAGTTCCCTAGATCCAGCTCGTCACTCCTGAAGGGTGATACCCATCACAGTTCAAGAGCTATGGCGAGGTAGCTAGTCCCTCCTGGGAGCATGTGTGGTCAGTTATGGGTTGCTGCCTACCATTAAAGATCTTCTTTGTAACGAAGATTGACTTATGTGTCCAAAGTACTTGGACTTCTGAGACATCGATTTAACACAGTAGAAACATGCCTAGATGCTGCCATCCTGCAGTCAGCACTCCCCTCACGCCCATGAGTAGATGAGTCGATGAGACTTTGTTCTCTTGGAGACCCAAGTCACAACTCGCCTAGGGCAGGCTTCATGCCTCTCTCAGCCTCATGAGCCTAAAAAAGCTTTTGCAGCCCTTTTGCCTGCTCTTTCTGCAGGCTTGATCTTTACCCTTTGATCTCCGGATCTACAGCCTTAGAAAAATAACAGTTTTGGTGGGGTTGGGGCAGAGCCATCACATCTTCCAGGCTGTAAATTTAACTATTGTGTTTGAGCATTGCCTGTGATGCTTCTTATCGAGATCATTGTTCCACCCTTTCCTGTTTGGTTTCTTTCACAATTCCTTTTGAATGGGCTCCCTAGTAAAAAGCCCATCATAAACAAACACATCGAGCTCTGCACAATGCAAAATAACATTGATTTCCCAGTTTTACTCCCCCGTGGCATAAAAAACGTACCCCAAATATAAAATGAAAGAATCCCAAAGGGACGGAAAACACGTTAGAGTCATAGCCTGGAGTGATATACCACCGCTCATGCAATTGAGAACTCCCCATCCAGTTTCCAGCTTTTCCGTGGTTTTCCGAAGTGCCAGAAGGCAATGGTGTGCGCCCAGATAGCCTCCCCAACACTACCCCCGGCCCAGCCCTCCAGCAAGGTCTCATGTTGATTCAGTGTCCTCTAGTGGCAAACCTGTGACACAGGCATTATAGCAGAGAGAAGTGGCGACCCCTTTTGTGTTTGGCTTCAGGAGAATCAGCAGAAAGTGACCTTGGAGTAAATCTCCCTGGGGGAATGATCCTATTGCACATGTCATGCAAACCATGGGTATAACCTATATCACCTCTATATGTACTAGCCAAGTCACAGTGCCACTGTCCTCTGCTTCAGTCTCTGGTGTTAGACATGCCGAAGAGGCTTCTGAAGAGTGCTGTTATTGCAATAAGGCAAGATACTCTTACAGGTGAGCAAAATGTCCGAAATTGGCCAGGGTTGTTCACCATGAATGACAGATACTTTCTTAAGAGTAAAATTTACCTGTTCACTTGGGTGAAAGATGAAAAAGCTGAACTGCAATACTGAGCTCTGTTCATCCCTGCAGCTGGCCAGGAGCCCGGAGCATTGTGACACAGCAGCAGTGGTGCTGGAGGACTAATGGACCAGCCTGAAAATCCCTCCCCCTTGAGTGCTGGGATTAGCGCACTCATTCGCAATGTTTTCAGCATATTGGCACAAATTCTTCTTGTCACATTCCGTAGCCTTTGATTACTTAAAGTATCATAACCAAACTGCCTTTAAAGTGCTTTTATTGATCTCCTTTTTCCAGTTCTACTGCAATTTCTTGCACTTTTTCCCCCTCAACTGCTATTCACATCCTTCCAAGTTCTCCTGAACTCTGCTGTTGGATGCTGTTCCCTGACCTATGATTTAGTGATTTCAAATCCCTTCAGACTCTGGGTATGTTTTCTGTCTGGAGATGAACTCTGGCTAAGCTCATTTCTAGCGGTGACATGAAGGCATGACTTGTTATTTTGGCAAGCAGCACAAAGTCGATAGAGAAATCAGAAGATCAAATGGATCTCTGCATTAGGCTAGCTTCCTGGAAAGGATGATGCACTTTTAGTTGTTACCAACACAAGCTCCCAATTAAAAATATGTCATAACACTACCGTTGAGGAATAATGATTCAGCTTCTCAGATAATGGAGTATTTATCCACACCTGAACACATAATTTTAGTGGCTGTAACCCCTCCCCCATCCCCCACTGAATATCTTTCTGTGCTGCAAAAACACATATCAAACCTTTGACTGTAATTTTCCTCCCACAAATGTGAAATCAAGCACTATCTAGTGTTTTCCTTAAAGAGGTGTAGAAAAGTGTTTGTGATTTTTTCCCCTACTTTTGCTGTCCCTGAAGTGGGCAAGGAAAACTCTTCAAAATATCTGACACTTTTAGGATGACTCTGGTTAGGTGGCTTTATTCATTGTATTGAAAGAAATCAAGACTGCAAATTACTTTATTCTACTTGTGTTTGCACAAAGTTTTGAATTAGAAAAATTGGTTTTGAACATCTCCAACAGACTTTTTTCTTTAGAAATCCATATTGTTTGGATAAAACACCAGTGGTTCTTGCAGGTCCTACTGGAACCCACAGCTTCCCCTTGCCTTCCTAAGTGTTGAGAAGCTACAAAGTTCACTGAGGACATCTTGCTTTTAGGTCTCAGTGGGACCACTTCAGAAAACATGTTAAAGGACTTCAAAGTTAAAGGCTACCCTCAGGATCCAGTTGCTCTCTTCTGGGAGAAACCCAGACCTTGCTCTACACCCAGGTGAGGCAGATCCCTGGGATGGTAAAACACCTCTGGTCTTATCACCTGCTCTGAGCAAGCCACAGCCCTGGAAAGACAGGTTTGCAGCTTTCTGGCACTTAGGAATGCTTTGGGATAGATATTGAGCTTATGTGTGGCCATTGCCAGTGGCAACAGTCACCCCATAACTACCCCATGACAGCTTGCTGCAGAAGTGGCCAGCCTGGCTCTTCTACCCCACATCATTCTTTTCTCTTCCTCCCATGGCAGGAACAGTCACTTCTCAACCCCTCAAACAGAACATGACAAAACCTAAGTTTGCTCTTCCAGCTAAAAACTTGAGCTGGTTCAGATGGCAGTGTTATTCAAGCTCAAGGAATAGGTAGAAAAGGCAGGGCTCACACTAGGGGAAGGCAACGAGGTTCGTTTAGGACTCAGCTGGAGACTTTTTTCTCATTGGAAGTATTGTTTCAGATGCTCCTAGTTCCTGCTGGATGTGGAATTCCAGGGGAGCTGGGAGCAGCAGTCTCTGTGCTAATATTGGTTTCTTGTAGCTCTTGGCAATCTTTCATTTTTTCCACTATGTTTGTTAAACCTGTCTATAGCACCTTGCCCTTTCCCCTAACTGCTGGCTGGGTGAGAGGCAAGATGTCTGGCTGGAGATATGGCCAAATAGCCAAAGAGGACAGAAGAAGAATTCAGCCTGGTTGACAGCCAGCTGAATGTGAGCCAGCAGTGTGCCTAGGTTGCCAAGAAGGCCAACAGCATTCTGGCTTGTGTCAGAGATAGTGGGGCCAGCAGGCCTAGGGCAGTGATTGTGCCCTTGTACTCAGCACAGGTAAGGCCCCTCACTGAAATCCTGTGTTCAGTTTGGGGCCCCTCACTTCAGGAAGGACTTTAAGGTGTTGGAGTGTGTCCAGAGAAGGCAATAAAGCTGGTGAAGGGTCTCAAGAATAAGTTCTGTGAGGAGCAGCTGAGGGAATATATGGAGGTTTTTAGTTTGGAAAAAAGGAGACTGAGGGGAGACCTTATAATTCTTTACAGCTATCTGAAAGGAGATTGTAGTGAGGTGGTTGTCAGTCTCTTCTCCCGAGAAACAAGAAATAGCACACAAAGAAATGACATCAAGTTGTACCAGGGGAGGCTTAGATTGGGCACTATAATTTTTTTTTTAACCAGAAAGTTTGTTAAGCATTGGAACAGGCTTCCCAGAGAGGTGGTTGTGTCCCCATCTCAATGATCTTAAAGGTCTTTTCCAACCGGAAAAATTCTGTTCTAAGAAGATTTGATTTGCAACCTTTACCCCAACAAAGATCCTAATTTGGATCTCTTCTCTCTCTAGATGCTGATTTTCATGCAAATCTTAGAAACTTTAATTTTTTGAAGGCTGTGAGGTTCTGTCAAATTACACAAAAATGGGCAAAAAATCAATCCAGAAAACAGCAAGAAGAGCTGTCAGAGAGAGAAAGAGAAATTACATAATCTGCATTTCCATGGGAACCCAGGCTAACATGAAGATCTTTATATTATCAGTCCAATCTGAGCCATGAGAATAGATAAAGAAGAATGTGATTTGTGGAACTACAGGCTCTGACTTCCAGCATGTCTTTATGCCCTCATGGTTCACCACCATCTGCTGCTTGTTATCACCCTATCTGGCCTTCACCCCAAGGACAGCAAAGTTGTCCATGCAGTCTCGCAGGGACCAGCCTATAGAGCAGTTCTCTGGCCAGCCCTTGCTCCCATTCACTTTGTGTATAGCGAGACAGGTGAAAACTCAACAGAGCTGGGAAGAAATCTGTTATGTGACTGAGGTGTTTAGGCTCTATTTTTATGTGCCCAAATACTTTTATTGTTGGACCGGAGCACTTCAAAATGAGACAAATACTTCTGAGAGGCTTTCCAGTGGATCCTATGTAAGAAATTTATAGATTCATAGAATGGTTTGGGTTGGAAGGGACTTTAAAGATCATCTAGTTCCAACTCCCCTGCCATGGACAGGGACACCTTCCACAAGACCAGGTTGCTCAAAACCCCATCCAACCTGGCCTTGAACACTTTCATGGATGAGGCATCCATAACATCTCTGGGTAACATATTTCAGTGTCTTACCACTCTCACAGTAAAGAATTTCTTCCTAATATCTAATATAAATCTACCCTCTTTCAGGTTAGAGTAGTTACTCCTTGGTCCTATGGGTATGTAGTCAATTCTCACTGAGCTGAGGCACTCTTCCACAAACAGTTTTAATTTGATGTGATCTTTTGCTTCAGAGTATCTAAAAAGTTCATGTGTTTGTGTTCTAAATAGTTGTGAAAGATGACCTAAATAACTCTTTCATGTTTCGACCTTCCAATGATATTTTTTCTGTACTGTAGAGGAGACAAATAACAATTTGATACTCAGGTAGAAATGGGAAGTTTCTACACTGTTCTACTACTGTGATGTCACCTTTCTTCCTAGAGACACAAAGTGATATAGTGATAATGCATATGCTTTCCTCTGAATAGACGTACAACAGATGCGCAATTACCTGTTCAGTAATCAAGTGGTTAAGGGTCCAGCCTGATTGTGTAACTGGTTAGAAAACAGGAGAGGCTGACTTGAAAACACATGGATTTATCTTGACTGATGTTTTAAAAAAATACACCTTCTTATGCTGGTGGAAGAGGCAGTAAGGAAGATGAGACATAAATCTTGGTTTATCAGACTCTGTGACTCACTAGTGAGTCCAGGCTAAGCCACCCAACATAATGACACAATAGTGTATTAAATACTGCATATGCACGTTGGAAGAGTAATTTGCGTTGGAAATGATTTGCAGTCACTCAGGAAATCAGATGTCATTGTGGATAGCTCAGTGGAAACATCTGGTAGAGAGGATCAAAGGCAAATGTTATTTTGGGTTGGAGTAGAGTGCTGTTGAAAGTAATATGATAACATAATGCTTCAGTCAATGATGTTTGGTAGGTTGTGTTCAGTTTCAAACATAGAGGTATAGCTGAAGAAGCACATTGGAATGGAACAGATTTTCAGAGGTGGTGGTTGTCTTGAACCGCTTTACCCTGATAGGGG
>NW_009695195.1:0-18917 GCF_000703405.1 Apaloderma vittatum | reverse complement strand
TCTCTCTTAGGAAGCCAGGTAGGTGTCTGGGAGAGGAGATAACCAGACAGAGCTGCTTTTTCTTGCTCTCCTGGTAGAAGATCAATGTAAATGTGTCTCTTCTGGACACTGTAACACTTAATGTTTCTCTCTTTGAAGGAGCCACAAGGCAAGATGAAAATTGCTGGTGCACCTTTTCTTCCTGGCAGAGGAAGCATCTATCACTGTTAAACTGTCTCTGTAGTTGCCTCTTGCCCACCTTTATCCCTGCACTTTTTCTTCCTATACCTTAAGTCTATTGCTCTCTAATGAAAAATCAATTATCAGTAAGTAAAAATTACATCTGTGCAGTACCTTGCTGTGCTGAGTCACTAAGTAGTGAGAAAGGCTGGGAAACTTGAGTTTGCTATGAGGGCAAAGTAATAAAACAAGCACTGGGTTTTATTTCGGTTGGATTGTGATTTGAATGAGTAATATTCTATTTTATGGTGCCTCTGTAATATTATTCTGACACTTCTAGTTATCTATGTAAACTTTCATTGCTCCATAACAGTTTATTAAGCTATGGGGTATTCATAAATATGTGGCTAGCTTAATACAATTGTTCATCACTTTGGTATTGAAAGGGCACGAACCCAGTCAATAAAGATATCGGTCTCAGTGTTTCTTTCATTTTAAAGAGTCGATAAAATGTCAGGAGAATACAATCACTTTGTGAGCTAAATTGTTATTTTTTCACTTTGACTCTTGCCCTTTTTCTTTCAGTATTCAGCTGCATAACACAGGCCAGTAAATTGGTGTAAGATTGGGGTTATGGAGGATAGCTTTATAAAACACAAACTGTAATAATTTACATTCAAAGCAGTTATGACCCCAGAGAACATCTCTTGCTGAATAAAACTGTTATCAGCCTGTTCAGAATATTTTCTCTTTAATGAGTGAAACAGCCCAGAGCTGTGGGAAGTATGGCTGAGGCCGAGGGCATCTTGAAAAGGGACAAACAGAGAAATAAACTCTGCAAGTTTCCAAGTTCTTAGGAAGCTTTGTGGTGTCAGAATCAGATAAAACTTCTTATTAAACCTGACAAGTCATCTTCAAGCTTTCAGTATCTCCATAGCTCTTCATAGAATCTTCACAGCTCTTGAAAATCAACATTACTGAAACTTGGCTAACGGTGACTCCTCCACGTGCTGCTTCTGGGATTAGTTACAACAGCCAAGGTGGTGGTTGCTCCTTCCAAATAAAACAAGGAAATAACCAGGGATTCATCTGCTTGTGGTTCAGCGGTGTTCAGGGTGACTGCCTGCTTGAATAGGGACTTGGACTGGATTTGAGTGGTGTGAGGGAACTGTTGAGAAATGAAACTTTGGGCCTGGTTACTGCCCTGCTCAGGAGGTGCCCTGATGAATTGCCACAGGTGTGAGAGTATGCACAGAGTACCTCTGGGGTTTGTTCATAGAGTTTTGGAAGGTCTCTGCAGGGCTGGGTGAGATCTGGTAGAGCCAACCAGGCTGTGCAGAAGAGAGGGCACAGCTGACTCTCCTTTGAGCACCTGTTTTCTCCTCTGCTAAAATGTTATCTTTAAGTGATGCTGTTGCCAATTCCATACTCATCCTCCTACTGATTTGACGTGTACCAATGTCATCTTCAGACCCTCTCCTCTGTCACAAGGCATGGAATGAAGGGCTCCAACATACGAGATGATGATGAAAGCAATGTTTCTCCAATTCCACAACTCCTTTGCTTTTGAAACCTGATGAGCAGGGCGGCAACATGGGGTTCCCTTTAGCTCTGTCTCTACCCTTGTTGTGGTAAGAGGAGAGACCTACCCAATAGCTGCAATAAGTGCTGGGGAACTTCCTACCAACTGCTCTGTGGTTTGTTATGCTTACTTGGGAAGACCTTATTATGCAAGATCTCAGTTCAAATGCATTTTATTTTGCTCAGTAAAGACCTACTTCTTTATAGCTTTTTGTAAGCGGTCTGAATGGTCCAGAAGGGTGGAGATCTGACAACAACCACTGCAGACCTCAGTGGCCCAGCTGTCATGAGAACTTAAGATCCTTCCAGCTGCAACTACCTGCTCTAAACAGTAGATTACACTGTCCCACAAATGCAGCTGCAAGTTGTGACATACTCCTTTGCTTTCCCACAGAAAGTGCAATTAACATGGCTGCAAATGAACTCTTTGAGCATTTTTCCCCATTGTCCCATAAAATGTGGAAAATATGGATCAGTGCATTTATTAGACCGTCAGAATGTGCACAGCTCTATCAGCTCCTGGCACTAAGCAATAAGTCCTCTGCTCTCCCATTAAAATGTAAATTGGAGGGGAGAATGTCTTCAGGCTAGTGGGTTTCTAACTTAGCTCTTCTGGTACTGCACAGGAAGTTAACAGGAGAATGTGATTTTTCACAATCTTCATCATGCTGAAAGAATTGGCCTTTTGAGGCTGATATTTAATTAGTTCTGCTTCTCCTGGATAATAAATGGGGAGAAGGGAGTTGATGCATGTGTTACTTAAGTTCTGCCTGTAACGATGACTGGAAGGAAAGAGCGAGCAACTGTTAATTCCCCAACAGTTTTGCCGTGGCTGACACTGGAGGTTCCTGCCTCTCTTGAGTGATAACTGTGAGGTGGACAGGTATGTCTCGCATCAGTGGTAAGCAAACTGTGCCTTTGGTCCGCTCTGTTCTTTAGCTGACCACCATTGGCAAGCGAAGGGATGTCAGTGAGTGCTGAAGCCTCTCCCTGAGCGTATGAAAGAGCTGGAGTTCTTGTAGGCTCTTGCTGGTGAGAGGACTCCAAATGCTCCTACTTAAGCTATTCATTTGAAGTCTGTTTCTCTGAGTTAGATCGATAATAGCTGTGATGATATATGTTCTTGAAACAAGGTTCGGTGTCAAGTCATGAGGCAATTTTAGAACTGAAATATTTTGAATGTTTCGGTGCTCTTATTCTTTGGCTGTTTTGTGATCCCTCTGCTCCTGCAATCCCTGCCTCAGCGCAGCTCCGTGGCATCAGGAGGGAATGAAGTGCTGATGGAGGCAGGCTGCGATGTCAGGATCTTTCTGCTTATGTTCAGGACAAAAGTGTGGGATTCCCTTACCTGAGCAGCCTGGCACTCTGCTTCTGTTGCTCATGCACCTGAGCTTGTTAGGGAGCCAGTTCTGTAGAGCTGAGGAGAAAAATGCCTGTTGATGGAGCAAGGCTGAAGTCCAGACTGGCTGTTTAAAAAAAACCAACAAAGGTATTTGAGTAATGTTTTTTTGATGCACTGAATATTGATGACATGTTTATCAAAACAATAAGTTTGCTTTAATATTAATCTTTAATCTGGAAATATCTGAAGATAAACCTTTAGGCCTCTCTTGCTCTGATTGGGTGATGCCATTGGGGATTTTTTGTTTCGGCCCCTCCTTGGGTTTGTTTTCCTGGCACAGCCTGCTTTGCTGTTCCAATGCCGCTGCTGTACGGAGAAGTGGGAAATAGCAGCCAGAGTAATAATAAGTAGCTCATCCTTGTTAATTTACCAAGGAGATGGAAACGGAGGGGAAACTAGTGTAGCTGTCTTTGACTGCCAAGTGTAATCCAGATGTCTGATGTGCTCCTGGAGAGAATACCTAATGCTCTCATGGCTCTGATTTTTCTTTTTCTTCTGCCTTCTGTGAAGGGTAAATACCAGCAATACCTCAGCTCTCTATCCCCCTGTCCTCTTGCTGAACAAGATGACAGCTTCTGACTTACTGCAATTTGCATCTGTGGATCTGGGCAAATGATTTCTGGACAGGTGGAAAGCAATAGGGTCCAGGAGAATAACCTGCTGTGCATATGCTATTTCTAGATGCTCTGTAATGCAAACTGAGGGGAATGCCACAGCCCTGACATGAGAGATGATTAGATCATCCAGACCATCTTCTGCATTGGCAAGGTTGCTTCCTTTAGAATATTTTTGAAGAGAAATGACTTCAGGAAAGCTGTTTATTGCCAAAGCGATTCCACTCTCTGACCTTTCCCCCTGCTAATAATTTTAATGTTAAATCCTGCATAATCTTAAATCCTGAACCTCGATACGTGCTGAATATCCTATCGTATCTAGCTGCTGACATGCAGAAGATGAATGCACAGTGCCTGTGCAGGGACCTGGGTGCAAACACTGGGTATATCACATGAGTGACCCATGCTCAGACTACCCAAGGTTTGTAGGATGTGTCAAAAATCCCTCTGCAATATCAGATTATACATGGTGCAAGCAAGACGTGGTGGGTCCACGGCTCTGGCAGTGCTGGGGAGCATCTGCCAGCTGCTTGCAGCGCCGGAGGGCATTTGTATGAGCACAGCTGTGCACATCTGGGAGCTCAACACCCTCAGTTTTCCTCTGCAAAACTTGGAGCCTGGAAACATTAAAGTATTGAGTAAACACAGACAGACCTGTACGTTAAAGGGTGGTGTATTCAGTGCCTTTCAGATCTCAGTCTTTCATCATGTTATAAATGCAGTCACACAAGAAATGAGCATTTAGCAGAGTTTTAGATGTCTGCTTGGTGTTGCCTTGGCCTTTTCTCTCTTTATATTCACTTTGTTTCCTGCATACTCATAGTCTATTTTTCTCAAGGTTTTATTCTAGTTCTATCTCAGATTTTTCTTCTCCCCAGGGCATGTTATTTGTCTGGATGACTAACTTGCTTTTCTTGTATAAATCTGAATTTCTAAGTTGCCGATCCAAGTCTCTCCAACGACAAGTCATTGTCCATCTGTTTGCTTCCTCCTGAGCTTACACTGTGAGCTGTGAAAAGGATTAACGTATATATGGTGGGCATGCAAGTGAGAATTAGCAAGGAACAGCCTCATGCCTTGTTCTTTCTATATTGCTGTTCCTGGCTGCTAAGGAAGGAGTCCCTTTTGCTAGATTTTTCTCAGGTAACTTTCTGAAAAAGAATATTCTTCCCATTTCCCGCTGTAAGACCCAGGTTGCATCCCCTCAGTCTAGTTAGCTTCATCCCAAAGCCACTCCTTAAACCTGTATTTAATAGAGACACCTTTCTGCAAACACTTAATGAAAAAAAAAAAGGGGCAGGACTGTGGGCAAGCCATGATGAAGGTTGTTAGCAAAAGGAGGCAGCTGAAGCGCGCTTGCCTGGCTGCATGCAAGATTTAAGCAGAAGGTTAAATCTGCTGTGAACAGCTTGGTGTATCATTTCAGGAACCAGTTAAAAAAGTACTATTGCATGTTTGGATTATAAAAACAAGACATTATTAGCTGAAGAGGCATGATTTATTCTCCAGCAACTGAATTGCTGGAGTATGAAAAGCTGTTTTCTAAGCGATAGACCCGTGCATACTATTATTCTAATGTGCCAAGATTTAATACTTGTGTTGACATTGTGCCCAGCTTTTTGTTTGTGACGCTTCAGCTGCCGCTGTACTGGGATTGGGTTGCAAGGATTTGGGGTTGGGGGGTGTCTACATGGGTGGCTTTTGTAAGAAGCTGCTAGAACCTTCCCTGGAGCCGATGCCAGCCAGCTCCAAGAGGGACCTGCCACCGGCCAAGGCTGAGCCCACCAGCAATGGTCGCAGGGCCTCTGGGGTAACATACTTAAGGGAAGGGAAAAAAAGACCAAACAGCAATTGCAGCTGAAGAGAGAGGAGTGGTAATGTGAGAACAGCCCTGCAGACCCCAAGGTTGGTGAAAGATGTTCTGCAGCTTGTGGTGAAGGCCATGGTGAGGCAGGCTGTCCCCCAGCAGCCTGTGGGAGGCTGTGGTGGAGCAGATGTCAATCTCCAGCCACACTGGATCAGGCAGATACCTGAAGGAGGTTGTGACCCTCTGGGAAACCCAAACTGGACAAGCTCCTGTGTAGAACCTGTGGTTAAAGGAGCCCATGGTGGAGTAGGTTTGCTGGCAGGACTTGTGACCCTGTGGGGGATCCACACTGGAGCAGTTTAGAGCCCGTGGGAAGGACTCGCACTGGAGAATTTCATGGAGGACCATCTCCTGTGGGGGGCACCCCAGGCTGGAGCAGGGGAAGAATGTTAAGTTCTCCCCTTGGGGAGGAAGGAGTGACAGAGAAGTGTGACGAACTGACCACAGCTCCTTGTTCCTTGTCCCTCTGTGCTGCTGGGGGAGGAGTTGGAGAATTGGGAACTCAAGTTGAGCCTGGGAAGAAGAGAGGATGGGGGGGGAAATGTTTTCAAGATTTGGTTTTATTTCTCATTATCCTACTCTGATAATAAATTTCCCCAAGTGGAGTATGTTTTTCCTGTGACAGTAATTGCAGAGTGATCTCTCCCTGTCCTAATCTTGACCCATGAGCCTTTTGCTGTTTTCTCTGCCTGGTTGAGCAGCTTTGGTGGGCACCAGGCATCCAGCCAGGGTCAATCCACCACACAAGCTCATCTCGCGTATTGCTTAAAGAGTTAATCAAAATGTTAAAGCCCATTTAAATAAGTGATGGATGACGGACCTATGTGCATTTTGAACAGCTTGTTTAGGCTTTTGCTGCTCTTATTTCACCTGGTTATTGGTGAGGCTGCCAGGCAAGGCGAGGGACAGCAGATGGCAATGTGGTGCTACAAACAGACCAGGAAATTTTGGTCTGGCCTACAAAATCCCCTGAAAAAAAAAGATGACAACTGCTACTGTGTAGGTCCTGCTTTTGGTTCTGACCTTGGAGTGCGCGCAGAGGGGGGCGTTACGCTGGGGTTGGGGCTCTGTGGTCTGTTCTGGTCTCCTGTGTAATTAGATGTGATGTATAACCTGCTCTGCTCGTCAACCGGCCTACAGGCTGCCTGGAGCAGCAAGGCTTGGTGTGACGTGCTCCTTCATCCATCCTCATCCTCAGACTCGCTGCGTCCTCTTTGTCACTCTCTGGTATCTTGGCTAGGCTGGAGAACACTGGACTGGGGGCTGTCACAACGGTGTGGCGTTACCAGTGTGTCCCCACTATCTATGGAAGATCACTTTTATGACTTTATGCCCTAGGAACTGCATGAAAGGCCTGGTTTGGGTCTACAAGTGGGGTGGTTCATAGTTATTGATGGTTCCACATGTGCAGACTTGAAAAAAAAAAAAGAAAAGGCAGCAATTGCCACACACAGTTCTTGGACATCTACTTGATTTGCAAGGCTCGCCAACTAATTAGACATCCAAATGCTGTTATCTGCACCCGCAATTGATTTTTGGGTGGCAAATTACCAGGACATAATTAAAGGTGCTCTTTAAAAGCAGAGTTCCATCAGCCTTTCTGGCCTCCAAATCATAAATAAATCCAGTGGATTTTCAGTGTGGGAGATGCTGCTTTTCTCCCCTGTTACCCTGGAGAAGAAAGGAAGGATGTTCTTGGTTTCTCTGCAGGTACCGATACTTCCCAGGCGTCTCCTCTGCACTGGAGCTCCTTTTGGATGGCAAGGGAGGGTGAAGAGGGGCAGTGAGGGAGGGATTTTTGAAGAGGTTTTTGGTTAGCAAGAAAATGAAACCAACTGGGGCCCCACGTTCTGCGTGTCCTCAGGTGTACATGCGTGGCTCTGAGGAGCTGTTACTGTGTGCCTCTACTTCGTAACTAATGCATGGTCAAAGCACCGGAGGCTGGAAAGTTATATATAAAGTATATTTTTTTTTCCTGGCCGAACTAACGAACCAAGGGAATATCAGAGTTTGACTCCTGTGCTTTGAAAGACCCCACTGGTATTTCCTTGTGTGGTTGCAAAAAGGTTTGAAGTCTTGTTTTTCCCACCCAGCTGAAGAAATAGATGCTGTGAGTAGCGAGGGTGACGAAGGGCTCGGACTGGAAATGGGTCATCTCTGAGCCCAGATGCCCAGAGATATGGGCAGAAGTTAGTGAATAAAGAGAGAAAAACAATAACTGAATGGCAGCTGTGGCTGGTCTGGTGACTGACTGGGTAAACCAGTAAAGATCTGGTTGGCAACACAGTGTGAAGGCTTTTTGGGAAGATGCACTATGAAGTAAATTGCTCTTTGCATTCTTCAGGAAGAGCTTGTAAGCGATTAACTTGATGGATATATCAGCTCTCTTTAATTTCATGCTCTTATCTTATTTTGGAAGATCTGTTCTAATTTTTGAACAAGCCAGGATGCGAGTCTGCTGTAGTCTTGTGTCCTTAACTGCTCTGCTGTGAACCTCCCTTAAAAGCTCTGCCTTGGAGCTTTCCCATTTACTAAAAAAAATTATAAATCTCATTTTCACAAGGTATTTCCTCCTGTGTAGCTGGACAGAAGCAGACCAGTTTTGGACGGCATGATGTGAATCAATAATGTACTTTTATTCTGTGAGATTCTGGGGTGGGACCTCCCTTAAAAGCTCTGCCTTGGAGCTTTCCTATTTACTAAAAAAAATATAAATCTCATTTTCACAAGGTATTTCCCCCTATGTAGCTGGACAGAAGCAGACCAGTTTTGGATGGCATGAGGTGTATCAATAACGTACTTTTATTCTGTGAGATTCTGGGGTGGGGGAGAGAATAACCCATATTCCTGCCCTCCCTTCCCCAACACCCATGTGTCCTTGGAAAACATTCTTTTTTGGTTGTTTTGTTGGAGTGTGGTTTTTCTTTCTCTTTTCAGCTGTAAGCTAGACTTTGGAAGTTCGCTTGAGAAAAATGATAATGTAGGAATTTATCACACTTGATAGATATATTCTTTTCTTATCTTGTACTGTTTCACAACTGACAAATATATGCAGACTGCAGGAATCCAGAGTTTGGATATGGGCTGGACTGTGCCCCTGAAAAGCTCTGTACCGGGATTTTAATCCCTACTACACTGCCAAGTGTCACACGAGCATGAAATGATATTTCTTTATGAAGTACCTTATACTACAGACACCTTTTTTAATTAGGGTGCAACGCATTGATTTCTTAAACAGCCAGTAAACACCAGTCTAACCTCTTTTAGAGTATTTCTTTTACTAGAAAACTGTAATACAGTAATGTCTTCTGAAAGGCACTGAAGCAGGTAAGAGCAAGAAGAGGTGTTCATCTTGATTTTCATTCAGCACAGATATGTTATTGGAAGTAGCCTTTAAAATCAAATGGCTTAAAGCTGATTTTTTTTTTTTCTCCCGCAATTTTTATGTATGAAAGAACAAATCCTGTCTTGTCAGGACACCCGAATGAGTAACACCAGCAAAATGTCTTGTTATGAGGCAGAACATAAATAGAAGAGGAGGCAAAAGTGTTGTTAACATCACTGAGGGAAGAAATGGTGTAGAATAGACTGAAGACAGATGTAAGGATCACTTACACTGAGCAAGGTTTTAAAGTACATGTAACATAATATAGTGTGACTTTACCAAAAGACCCACCTCTGCAAGGTAGTTGAGCTTTCTCCAGCCCTGATGTGGTGATTTTACAGGGTTCAATCACGGGCTCTCAAAGTTCAGACAGCTTTAGGGACGGAGAGGTAATGTGTGTCACTTAAAAACTACAGTTTTCAAAAATTTAGGATTAACTCTAACCTGCATTTCCCATCAGTGCACCGGGTTTGGAGGATGATAAATCTATCAAACAGGTGCGCTGTTTGCTGTTAAGCTTGATAAGATTTTTTTTTTTTTTTTTCCCCATGTGGATTTAGTGCCTGAGAAGTAGTCACAGACTCTGGCTGCAGCTTTACTTGTGCTGCTGTTGTGTCATGATACTGGAGGGCATTGAACGGTGTTTGTAAGGAATTATAAAGTGGGATATGCTTTCCTTTGGGAGAATCTGCTGTGCATCTTGATGATAGGGCACGCTGGTTTCTGTGTATGAGTGTGGTTTTCTCCCCAGGAGCTCTTAGGGCTCCTCTTGATATTGAGATTAAGAGTAGTTCTCCGGCCAAGGACCAGTTAAAGAGTGTTTTGAAAGGCAGCTGGCAGTTAGATTTGTGGGTTCAGTGAGAGATGATGGTGGTATTGGCATTAGATATTGATCCTCTCTTTGCTTCTGCATACATGCAGCTTCTGTTGTGTTACTCCTGGGCTCTATCTCACTTGACTGATCAAGAGGGTCCCTTCTTGCCTTGAACATTTTTTGCAGGCTCAAGGCACACCCATGGAGATACCTTGTGAAGCACAACTTGGGGACATCAACCACAGAGCTGCTTGCAAGCTGGGAGTAACACGGCTGTGTTGGTGCCTGATGTCCCAACTCTTTCTGTATTCACCTCCCAGCAGCCATGTCCTGGCTCATGTTTTAACTGCTAATCTGGAATATTAATGATCAAAGATAATTGACACCAATGGCTTCCCGTGCAGGAGGGCTTTACTGTCCTATTGGATGTGTGACCCCAGTGCTAGAAGAAGTTTAACTTGCCTTCCTGAGCTCAACGATGTGAAGAAAAATTGAAATGAATTAGTTTTGTTTAATCTTCACACAAAAGGAGACTTTCAGATAACAAGTACTCTGCTCTCGATGACATTAGCTTCCACATGTGGCTTCTAATGCAGCTTTTCTCTTGTGCCTTAACCCCTCATAAGTGGGGTTGCTGAGTGTTACTGGCTTTCAGACCTCTTCCTTAAGACTTCCTCCACTGTTCTTCAAAAAGCGGAGAAATTTTGCTCTGGATCCAACCCTGCAAGGTGCAGCCTGTTGCTGTGGGCAGGAGGACACACCATCATGATGCATTGGAGCTTGGGCTTGGCTACATCAGGTTGTGACTCTTATTCCTGAATTAGACTTTATAGGTTGAAACTGAGCCTGACTTAACTTTTAGTTGAATAACAATAATGGAAAAGAACTGCAAGCTATTGGAGCAGTGATCACTGTTATAAACAGGCACCGCTTATTCACTGTTGTGTGTTCAATATAGATGATTCCACCCAATAAGCTGTAATTGACTCAGTCACTTTAAGGAAAATAGCTTAAAGATTGTGTCTAAATATGTTCTTTCCACTGTAATTTTCCTAAAACTAGTAAACAAACCCCATATATGAGCTGCTGTTTTGAACAGAGACTATATTCACCTGCAACATGATCAGAGTTAAAGCATCTCTCAGCAGCCAAGAAGAATAATCGGGAAGTAAAACTATAAAGATCTCAGGCACTGGAAAATTATTTTAAAACTAATTTACAGTTCTTGAGCAAAAAAGTAACTTCCAATAAAAACAATTTTTAGTAACAAGCTGTCAGCTTAGTCAAAATGGTTACTTCCACATCTCTTTTATTCTGAGTAAACAGGTTATAATTGAAATACCAGGAATCTCAACAACTCCAGTATTGGGAACCCACAGGCACCAGTATTTGAAATTCTATGAAATCGGTGCAGAAGATAGCACTCGGATTTCAGCTCCGTATGCCCGCCTTCTGTTTGCAAATGAAGGTATTCAAGAGGCAATGCATTTTTCTCCAGATAATATCCTTATTAATTTCCTGGGTGCTTTGGAGTTTCTCGCGTGCTCTGGAGTGGGAGCTTGCGCAGCCTGGCACAGGGGAGCTGGAGTTTGCAGCTGCAAGCCTGTCGTGCTCCAGATGTGCTCTCCCCCATGGATGGGCTCCTGGTGGAGCCTTCATTTTGTCAAAGGGGTTGCTTTTAATGCTGCTGGCAGCGCTTTAAAAATAGAAAATATACTCTTGTTATTTACGCCTAATGTGTAATGAACACAAAAATACCTTTTAGCAGTACTGGGTAAGAAATGTCATGACTTTTTCTATGTGTAGGTTTAAGAAATGAATAACATTTTTTGCCTTTTTTTTAAAAAAAAGCCAAATATGCACAGGGCAAAATTTCAACTTAGTGTAAAGAGTACAGCTATTTCTTATTTGCTGAATTCAGTGATTAACTCATTGTTTGTGGGCTTCTAACCAAGCCTTGAGCGTGCTCTCAGAGGGGCTGTAATTTCATATTACGCTGAAAATCCCTAAATGCTTTCTTCCTAATAAAAAAAAAATCTTTTTACAGTGGACAGTTTGAAAGGTGTGAAAGCTACTCACCTCCATTGGGGTTTTACAGCAAAAAGATGCTTCCAAGTGCCGATTCCCAAAGCATTAAATAGTTTAGTGGGGCAGAAAAAATACTTTCAGAAAATGATGGTTTCTGTGATGGCTTTAGGAGGGTTTTGCTGGAGCCATCCCCTCCTATGAAGCCTCCAGCAGATGTGAGCAGAACTGGCGTGCTGGCACTGTTACGATAGCTGCGTGCTCGCGAGGTGTTCTTACCAGCCAAAACGTGTTCAACACGCCCTGGCTGCGCTGGGATTTACCACGAATCGCTTTCCGTAGGACTTAAAGTGACTTCAAATCTGCCTGAGATTTAAAAAGAGACTTACAGCTGGGAAGCTTTGGGGATTTACAGCGTTTTCACATTTGCAAATGCTAGAAATGCCCCTATTTGAGGAACTCTTGATTAATCAAAATAAATAAAACCATTTTTTTTCTTCTCCAGTGGAAAGCTGTAGTGGAACTTCTGAATTTTTGAGGAGTGTGTGGTAAAACATGCATTGGAACAGAAGTCTGCAATCCTATGTCTTGGGTAATAAGTTGTTTAGAGCCAGACTGAGCTCTCTCATTCAGGGGTAGCTCAAATTGCTCTTTCAGAACCTTGCCACGAGTGTAACATGTTTTAAGAGCCTGTCTCCAAAGCCTGTGGGAATTTTTAGGGTCAATGTGAATGAACTTGGGATTCAAAAGGAGGAGGCTTTCTCTTTGGCTGGCAAAGCAAGAGGAGAACTTTTCTAGGGGCTCTTTGTGAGGGTTTGCTTCACGAAGTGGGGAGGAGGTAAGACCTTGTTTACTGTGAGTGGCTCCAGGTTTATCGCTGGGTAGGGGTGGGATGTGAACTGATGGGACCTCAAAACTGTCTTTTTGGATCTTGAAGTGGTGATTTCTCCGAGCTGTTGCTGCTGGGCTGTGCAGAGGGTCGGTGACGTGCGGCTCCAGGCGAGGTGCTGAGGAGCATATGGCTCGTCCGCAGGGAGCATCGTGAATGATTTGCTCTGTGTGCTGTGCAAAAAAAAACTTTGCAGGGGTTTTTAGTGATTTTTTTTTTATGTTTTGACATGCTGGCTCTCTAAATTGAGCTGGGGTTGGGTTGCTAACTGCAATATGGAAGTGAGCTTAGCAAGATCTGTAATTCTAGCCCTGGGTTTGTGTGCGAGTCCTCCCTGAGTTGATGCTCTCTATGAGCCTTGACTGTTCCAGTGCAAGGCTGTTCACTTCCTTCTGAAGGACTTGGCTGATGTTGGCAAATGCTGATGATCCCAGAAATCTGTGCAAGGTGAGAAATACTATTCATGGGTATCTCCTTTCTGGACCTACCTCTAGGATGTGGGATCAAGCCCTAAATTCCTTACTCAGAGCTGCTTTCAGGTGTGTGGTGTCTGCCCTGTCTCACAAGCGTTGCAACCAGATTTAAAGTTACAAAACCATTTGTTTTTTTTGCTCGTGGGGGTAAAAGAATAAAAGTGAGTGTTCAAATTTTTTTTTTGGGGGGTGTGTGTGTTTGTAGCTGTTCTCTAAAGAGGCAGCTTGCACACCAAAAAGGGAGGTTGAAATGAGGTGAAGAGGGTTCAAATCTTGTGTTTGAAGTCAGATAATTTTTAGCAGAGTTTTGCTAGGTTGTGTACTATCATTCCAGCAGCTGTTTTGAAACTCTATCTAGTTGTCTTTTATGCTTCGAGCACTTACTGAAGCCTCTGCTATGTGTAAATTGGTTTTACTTTTCCTTTCTGCTGCTGCCTCTCCCCAAACATTCTCCGGTTTGTGCATTATCTTTGTCAAAGCGTTTCTCAACCTGACACTCTCCTGAGCCTTCCCGTTTTCTATCACAGGGGCTCTTTATTTCTTTAGCAGGAATTTGCCACATGGTGGTTTTTCTGCTCTTCCTGACTATTTCCCTTCCCACCACTGACAGCCCTTCAAGCTCCTGTGAATGGAGGTGTCTTCATGCCGCTTGCGTCCTCTCAGGCAGAATTGTTTTTTGGGTCTTTTTTTTTTCATACCAGAGCAGTCTGAGGGGAAACAAAATGCAAAGGATGACATTTTTGAAGAAGGGAAGGTTTACATTTTGTCAGTTCTTCCATTCTGCATAATGTCAGTGTCAGGACGCGGCGATGATTGATTCTTCCTGCCATTAAAGTCTTCCTTATACTCCTGAGTAGGATCATCAGAAATCCAGCTAGGGCCATCTGCACATAAAACTTTTGATTGCTTATCCCATTCAAAAAAAAGTGATTAAAAAGTAATAAGAGTAGTTAAGTAACAGCTCTCTGTGTAGCACTTTCTTGTGTCTATTCAGGCTGTGAACCAGTCTTCAGTGAGCTCTATCAAACTATACCCTGCACTAATACTGAGATTTTTTTTTTCTTTTCCCCCTCTGAGCCAGTGACAGAATATCCGAGCTTTTAACATAATTGATATCAGCATTGGAAAGTACTTCCAAGTGATGCTTCAATCTTGCCTATCTTAAATATTTTATATGTGAGGATCATGCAATCCCCAAATTGTACAAGGCATGGCAAAGCAGGAAAGAGCAGAAGGTCTAAGTACCAGCAGCTGTATAGGGGTGGGATAATGTCTCTCAGAGGGCTTCACCTATAAACAATAGACTGATCAGACCAGCTTGATTAGTCCAGGACATATTCAGTTGCTTTTGAACTTAACCTAAAGCCAGAATAGCTATTGCTGTTATACTTTTTTTTTTGTTTGTTTCATTAAATAGTATAAATGCTTTAGACTTCAGCATTTGAGTGTCTTACTCTTACTGGAATTCCCATTTCCTTGCTTCTCCCAACATGCTGTTTCATCTTGGTCAAACTTCCAGCTTCTTAAAGATCTCCCTTATCTGAAGTGTTGTTACCATGACAGCTGTAGAGACTTGTCCCAGACACCTCTATTGGCCGCCTTACAGAATTCATGAGATCTCTCCTCCTGAGTCTTGCTTATTGTTTGCTGGTTTTGTTCTTTCTGGATGGCTAATTAGTGCCTGAGACTCAAACCTACTTGTTTAGGGAAATGCACCCACCAGCAATTGCTGTACGGTGGTGTTGCTGATGTGAAAATTTTCAGTGTTTTCATTAAGCCTGCCCAGATTTATAATTGCATGCTGACCAAAGAACTTTGAGCAGACGAGGTTGTAGGGCTATAAATAACTCATCATGTGCAGGTGACTTCCCTGTTATTCTGATCTTATTGCAGTTTCTACATTTTTTTTAATTTATTTCTTGGTATCTTGTACTGTCTCATGAAAAACCATATGCTGGATATTTGGTCTCAGTGAACTCTAGGCTGTTCCAACATACTTTTTTTTCTTTCCCTCAGATTCTTCAGATATACTCCTAGTATAAGGACATATCTGCTTTATCTTATAGCTCAGATGTATCTGTATCTAAAATACCGCTTGAGATGAATGCACAATCACTGTGAAGTTAGTCAGGAAATAAAACTTCCTCTCTTTTCAGGTTGTCAGAGAACACCATAAGATACTTGATCTCATTTGAAAGTCAGTGTTGGCTTTTAATACATTCTGCAAATACGTCCTAGACTATGGATTTCTTATGGATGTTTTCTTGATAGCATTTGAAATCCAGGTAATGCCTCTTCCTTTAATCACTAGTGTGGATTTATCCTTGAATTCTGCTTGAGGCATGACCCAGAGGCACTTTTAACTGCTGAGAGTTCTTCCAATACCACTAATGATTAGAAGAACAAAGTATGTTAAAGGTCTGACCTGGAATTTACTTATCAATCCTGTTTGGTTTGAACAAGATTACAAAGCCTTCAGAAAGGGGAGGGTGTTGTGTCTTCTCCAGCAACTTTAAAGAGGATGCTCCTCATTTTGGACACATTTGTAGCTTATTAAAACTAAACTGTAGCCTTTTATTGTATGTTCAATACCTCCTAATCAAGTTTTACAGGAAAGGTGGATTTATTTTATGTTTTCATAAATTCTCCTTATCTTGTCTACCAATATTTACAACATATTTGAAAAGCAAAACCCTATTCTGTCTCTTGCGTCTAGTTTGTCAACAGGACTCTTAAATCTCTGTCCACGATACATCAAAAGCAGAATTGAAAAAGTGTTTGATAACCGCTTATTAAATCTGTTTTTCTAAATCAAGTCAAGACAGACATCCCAAATGGAAACTCATCTCATTCTCATAAACACACTTTATGCACAGAGGCATGAGACATGGATACTGATGAATCATTGACGTGAAATTCTGGTAGATATAAAAGAAACCCAAACCATTGTAGTGCTAATTCTCAATTTTTTGGTGCGTCTAATGCACTACTGCTCTTGTCTGTACCTGCTCTGTCATTAAAACAAATAACTCCGGATGTTGTGCCTTCCAGCTGCAATTATAAAGGAAAGGCAATGGGTGCTCAAACTTGGACTCCATCCTTGAAATGCATTAAAATGAACGGCCACAATGTCAATTTTAATTGTTTGCTATTTGGCAGTAGAAGGTGCCTACAGGATTCGAAAGCCCTGTGCAGATTTTCAGAAGCGAAGATGGGGAAACCAGAATGTGGCAGAGTTTTACCTGTCCCTGCTCTGAACAGAACAGTGTGGGGGATTTTTTTCCCCCCTGCCCGTTATTTCTACTGAAAAATGGCTGCAAACCTGAAACACAGAGTGCAAGAGTGACTGCTAGATCTGAGGTGCTGTAGCTAGACTGCAGAGCCTTTGAAGTCTCTAGCAGTTCCTTGTAAAAATAACATTCAACTCCTGCTCAACAAGACTTCGAAAAGGGTCTGTGCTGCTGCAGAAGTGGCGCCAGTGGAACCAGCTTCCCTCTGTGCTGAAACGTTTGTGGGTTTTATTTTATTTTTCCTCTCTGTCTTACGGAAGGTGCTAGGGAAGCAGGAGCTGCTTCAGCAAGGGAGCTTGATCTGCTAAAGGTGAAAATGAGTTCTGTGCTGGAGCAGTGTGGAAGAGCAGGCTGACCTTTCTGGGAGCAGAGAATTACCAGGATCCCCTCCCAGGCACTCGATGGCATTTTCTTGATGCTTTTGAGGATGTGCTCCTTCTCATTTAGGCTTCTGCCTTTTACGTTTCACTTTCAGGGAGGATTTTCTTCTGTGGTCCCTGCTGCTCTTGTCTTTTTTTTATTTAATGTCCTGTTACAAGCACTCCTTTCCCTGCTGTGTCACTGAGAACCTGTTCTCTGGTAACCTCCCTGCTCTTCAGCCTTCCCTGATGTTTGTTGACTCTCCGTCTTCTCTTGTCACACACCAGTTAGGTTGGGGTTACTCCTAGGATGAGCTCTGAATACGAGGTTGCTGTTACACTTATTTTTAAAACTGTTTTTTGACGTGTTCTCAAAATGAGAAACATATAGTAGTCTTCCCTGATGTTTGTTGACTCTCCGTCTTCTCTTGTCACACACCAGTTAGGTTGGGGTTACTCCTAGGGTGAGCTCTGAATACCAGGTTGCTGTTACACTTATTTTTAAAACTTTTTTGATGTGTTCTCAAAATGAGAAACGTATAGTAGTTCATGGAGAGGTGCTTTTTGATGCCATGTGAGAAAGCAATTATAGCCAAACTCATTTGAATTTTAGTTTTACCTTTTTTTAATTTCACGATAGACAAAAAGATGACATGTAAGAGATGTCTTGGCGTATCAGCCCTGTGTGTGGGGTACCTGAAGCTGCCCTTGCCCAACACGATGGGGTATGGGGTGTGTTTAGCAAAGCCAAATAGACGTTGCAATCTTGTAGTTTGCTGCAAACTATCTCTGTCCCTTCATCTTGCAATAAGCATCACTTTTATTTTTGTGTTGGAAGCAACTTTTCCTCTCAGTTAAGGAGTTTGTGTGGTGGTTTTCTTTTGTTTGTGGGGTTTTTTTAACCTTCCCTGAATGACTGTGCCGCTTTTTCCTAAGAGATGTGCAATATAGAGTTTGCATTTTTAGAAACCCTAGTCCCCCAAATCACTGCGCACCTCTGATCCTGTTTCCCACACGGGCTGCTGTATTTGTAGGGACACTCTTCTTGGACCTCTTTCCAGAAGAAGAGCAAAGCTCAGCCTGTGGGTTGTCAGGCTGCTGCCTGTCCAAGAGCAGAGGGCTGGTGACCCCAAGCTTTTTGCAGCAACGCAAATAACTTGTTTGCTTTTTGTAGAGGTGCGTTTCTTTTAGTGCATGCAAAATATTCCACAGCTACCTTGGGTGCTGATTTAGTTCAAGGGCAGGATCGGGAAGCATTGCCAAGGGGTTTAAGGTGCCCTTCTGTTGTGCAATATTGTGTCCTACTTTCACAGCGGTCTAATGGTTTGCAGACATCTTGTATTCAACAGTTACTGTATGTTTTAGTTTATATTGTAATTTATTCATGGCCAAAAAGACATGACTGGATTATTAATGCTCACTTAATTGGTCTGTCTCTTTTGTGGCTGAGCAGTGGAAATCAAGCGGTAACCTGGAATGAGGTGACCGCTTTGGCCCCAAAACTTTAAAACCATGGCAGGTTGCCTTTCTTCATAGTGATACTTCTTCCTCTAATTTCAGAAGAGCCTGTATGTATGAATGCAAAATATTGGATTTTCATGATGTATTTTTTGGTGCACATATTTAGAAATGTCTTGGCTTTGCAGCTGGACCTAATGCATCACAGCTAGCAAGTCCAGTTGTGGGTGACCTCCAAGTTTGAGGGTACTATTCTTTATTATTGTTTTAAACCTTTGGCATAGTTGTGGGAACACCCTTACAGAACAGTCCTTGCCTTATGGTCTAGAAATAAGTCTACAGTTAATAGCAAAAGACAAACCAACAGAAAATGCTGGAATCTGGTAAGTAAAACAAACTCTTGCTTGGGGACTTTCTGTTTCTGGGATCACTGTTCTTGGGGTGACTGATCATCAAACAAACCACTTGAGCGATGTGTGGATGTGTGTTCTTGTTGCTTTTTGTTGTGCGCGTGGTATTTTTTGTTTGGGTTTTTTTTGAGGATTCACCAAAATACATTCTCATATACGGAGGGGGTGGAATTGTAGAATCATAGAATGTT
>NW_009695194.1:0-36223 GCF_000703405.1 Apaloderma vittatum | reverse complement strand
GCCAGGCCTCGCTTATGGGGACCCTCGGTGAAAACTGCGACGTTTCTGGCCCCGCCTCGGGCTGGGTCTTCATCGGGTGCGATCCCGCAGCCATCACGGCCCAAGGGCGGCTCCGGAGGCTGCGGGCACGGCAGGGCTGCACAGAGACCCACGTATAAAGGGTCTGACTGGGGGGTGAGCGAAGGGCTGCTGGATTTTGTTTCTTGCAGCCTCCAGAAGTAGCTGGCCCTGAGAAATTGGTTCTCACGTGGGGATTTTCTGCTGCGGGGCGCTCCACGTTTCAGCGGGAGGCGAAGCTCCTTCTCCTTTGCCTCTTTCCGAAGCAAAACCACGATTGGCTTCAGCAGAGGTGTATAACAACACCCTTTTTTGCTCACAGGAGGCCAGCAGTGGTGGCAACAAACTGTTGACTGGTCGGTTTGAATGCCTTGTTTTCCTGCTTGAAGTACAAAGTTTTGCAAGAGGTCAAAGGTGTGAAATCCGGGCAGTAGAGCAGGTTAAGCTGTAAGCTCAGGTCAGTCGCTTTTGTTTATCCCTGGCTGTTTTACAGGACTGGGATGACAGGGCTACCTGTTCAACACAGCAGCAGGATTACTCAGAACACTTGTTTCTCTGTGGCTTGCAATATCACCAGTCAGGGTTCATGCTAAGACTGTAGAATAAGGTAGGCTGGAAGGGGCCTTCAGAATCCACTGGGCCCAGCCCCTGCTCAGAGCAGGGCTGACCTCAAAGTTGCACCAAGTTGCCTGGGACCTTGTCCAGTCCAGACTTGAATTAGGAGCTCATTTGTACGAGTACTCAGCTGCCTGAAAGGTAAAATGGTTGCAGTCGAACTGACTATGTCTGTTAACGAACTTGCAGGTCTCTCCACGTGGAAGTGAACCCGTGCTAAGGACTCTTCTTTCTGCAAAAGGTTCATTACGAGTAACCTGTGTGCCCAGCTGAAAGCTTTGGGAGGAATTTGCAGGATGAAGCCTGTCATTGTGGTGCATGGTGGAGCTGGCCAGATTTTTAAAGAACGGGAAGAGGGAAGTCGTGCCGGTGTTGTCAGAGCTGCGCTGCAGGGTTATCGTATCCTGAAACAGGGAGGCAGTGCTTTAGATGCAGTTGAGGAGGCAGTACGATCAATGGAAGACGATCCTCATTTTAATGCAGGTAATTTTTCAAGAATTAAGTGGATTTAGAATCATCATGTATTTTGAGTGGTTTGACCTAATGTTTCTGAAAGTGCTGGCTTGCATTTTCTTTGAATTATGCACATTGCAGCAGAGTAAATGCTGGTGTAACAAAATAATTTACTTCTCTGTATAGTATAAAATAGTATGATATGCACTGTAGGCAGATGAGTTACTCTTTTCTCATTTTCCAGTGTTTTCCAGCTGCCATTTCATTCATGTGGTACCGTATTTTCTGTAAATCTTCTGTTCCTGTGCTGTGTGATCAGTTTTAAGACACAGATTCCTTAATGGAGTTTATGTTTAGTTAATATTCACATTTAAGGCACTTGAATATAGCTTGCAGCAGTGTTTAAGCCTTAACACTTGACCTTTACCTGTTGCCAGAGGAATACTGTTCTTGGGGATTTTAGGTGTTTTTCTCTTAATTAATGCTTGCAATTAGTGTTTTGTAAATAATATTACAGAAGTAATGCAGTAATGGTGTATGAGTCATGAATTTATACAGTAAGGGTTTGTAACTGGATTTCCTAATGACTAATGTTAATTAGTGTTAATGTCAACAGGCGAAATTTTTTCTCCGCTTCATGTAACCTCAAAGTTGTTATTTGTGATGAACTTCAGTGAAAATATTTTCCCACCTCCACCAAGGTACGTCAGGAATGGACCTGACAGGACTATCAGCGTTCAGTGTTTTGGATGACATGGCTATTAGTTAGGTGCACACTTAGTTTGCAGTGATTCTCTTGTTCTTTCTCGCCTTGTGAGTGAGAGAAAGGTTTTACTACATACAAAATTCCCAGTGTTTTATTACTGACTTCGGTCAGTAATAGAGTTCAAGCTGAACTCATGAAGTGGACTTAGAGGTGTGGTGTGCACTGTTATATAATTAACAGCAGGGTGGCATTCTCTCATTTAACTTTTTACTTAACTGGACTCGAGCCTTAAGAGCTTGTTCAGGTTCAGCTACGCTGATATGAATGACAAGTTGTCCGGCAATCACTTAGGTACTTCCAGTTGTGCTAACACTCGTTAGATACAGCTGCTCTCAGTAGCTGGTGAAAGTGAGCTGAAAGCTATGTGAAGAGGGCCCTGATTGGAGTAGCTGTTTAAAACTCACTGTGTGGTATTTGTCTTTGTAAAAGAAAAATCACCTTTACTGTAATACTTTCTAGGAAAACACAGACATTACTGAGAGACAACAACCAAGACTGAGAAGAATGGGCATAATGATAAAGTTGTGTCCTTTTTTGAATGGTAGGGTTTAGCCATGCTATGTCAATGCATCTTAGGCTTGGTGGCAAGGCTCAGAAGCTATGCTGTTGTCTTAAACTGCCGTTTTAGTGACTTGTCATTATAGTCATCAAGTTCTGCTTGTGATGAGAAAGTGGCCTTGGTTATATTTCCTTCTGGGGATCTCTTTGACTAGCAGTACTGATTAGCTTGGTGTGATTATTCCACATAGAAGAACTGTCATTACGGTGATCCTTGCATGCTCTTTCCTCCTCAGCCTTTAAGGGACAGAGGACGGATTGGTCTATCTGTAGACAGAGGGAATTTGGACACTCCTCTTGGTACCCCAGCTACAGTCTGGCTAATGTCAGACACGTTTGTGTCCCCTTATATTTTCTGTCTTCTGATATCTCTGTGGGGTTTTTTTGCCTTGCCCTTTGTTTCACAAGTGAGCCAGAAGTTTGGGTGTGTTTTTTCTTTTCTTTTTTTAATTTTGTTTTGGATTTTTGTTTGGTTTTTTTGCGCTGCTGCCGTTGGCTACCATAGCCTCAGAGGCAGGTGGTCGCTACCCATCACCTGCTAGAAGACAGGTGAAAATGCAGTCTGTAACCATAGAAGGAAGGATTCATGCAACCTCAGATAACCTGTGGTTTAGTACCTGGCCTTGCCATGGTGCGCAGGCTTGCTCAGTGGTCACTGGAATGAGAAAGGGTGGCTCTGCAGCTCTCTGAGGTGAGTGGGATGAGTTGTTCTTAGAGGGTACCTGTCTCTCATCCCTGTTTCAGCTCTGTAAAATGTTCGAGTCTTTCTGCCTGAGCTACTGCTTGAGTCTGTCATGCTGTGTTTTGGTATTTTTATTTCTTTCCATCCTTATTAGTAAGGCTTGTGCACTTGATGACTTAGATCTGATTATTCCCCTGTGATACAGTTATTGGTGTTAAAAAAAACCCCTATTTGCATTGTTTCATTTTGTATCTCATTAATTTTCAATTAGTGATGGTACTGATAATTATAGAAGAAAACTATCCAATGTTTTATTACTTGGGTTTTGATATGTTTGGTTTTTTTTTAAATTCCTTCATCTACTGTTTTTATTTGGTAATGTAGAACTTGGTTATATCAAGCTTTTGTTGCACTAGTGAGTGGACACTTCTATCCTGCTCCATCAAATTTGGCAGTTTGTTGGAATGCTGTGTGATGTTAATCTGTTGATAGGATTGAACACTACACTATTTTGTTGGATTATGTTGTGTCCTCCTTTGAAGAAACTGTAAAGGTAAAATAGTTTTATGTACACTTGAAGTGATCTGGGGCAGAAAGAATTCTGTTCATCGTTGTTGGTTGTTTTAGCTTTCATACCTACTATATCATTTTGGATGGGGTTGGAAGTGTGTTTTTCGTCTTATAAAAGTAAAACTCAGGTTTAAAGCAGACATTGCACCCTGTAAGACTTTGTCAACTAGTTGGATTTTATGGTTATACTCAGAAGTGTTTCTCCTGTTTTGTTTGTATTCAGGAGATACTTTCAGTAAGTCAGACAGACTGAGAAACAGAAGGTTTGCTTGATGAGATCTAGTAATTGAATGACCTTATGGTTAGCTCTCACTAACTTTCCCTTTCTCCTGATTTTTTTCTTTTTTTGTCTTTAGGCTGTGGATCTGTTTTAAATGAAAAAGGCGAAGTAGAAATGGATGCCATCATCATGGATGGAAAAAATTTAGATTCTGGAGCAGTATCTGCAGTTAAATGTATAGCAAACCCAATAAAACTTGCTCGACTTGTCATGGAAAAGGTATGCTGAGTATGTACTTGAGTATGAAGCATTTTGGTCTTTCTATATTTGTTCCTTCATCTTGTATATTGATAAACCTCAATGATGGTGTTTGTGTAGTACTTTGAAGCAGAAGAGAAGAGAGAAATGGATGGTAGTGCTTGGGACCTATGGTCCTGACCATGAAGAACTTTTATTTTAAGAAGGTTTGAGAGGTATTTGTTAAAAATAGCATTCTAAGGAAGCATAAGTTCTGCTGTGCGATTGGAAGCTCAAGTAGAGACTGACCTGTACGTGTTGATCTGTAGCTCCACAGCCAGTGCTTGAAATTTTGTGGGTTTTTTTGTTCACTTGTTCTTTGAAGAGCTTTTATGCTCTCACTGAGTCTTCTGCTTGATCTTGCAAGATTAGAGTTGGATAGTATAGTGTTGGCATGGAAATGAATTAAATGACCCAATAATATCCTTGAGCATGTAACACAGACTTCTGTTGTTGTAGGTAGCTTTCTCCGTTGTGACCTGGCAGTGGCAGCCTTAGTGTGAAGTCGTGGTCCTCCAGCAGTAGAAGATAATGTTAGCACCATGCGATGGTGACAGATTTTCCAAAAGAATCAAACTTATCAGGGCAGCAAAATAATTGTTACTTGGCTGTCTACATAAAATTGATCCCACCTTAGTCCGCTAAGAACTCCTCCTAATACCTGCCACAGCAGACTTGTCTTGTTTTTCAGAAATGGTGCAGCTGGTACAGTCCAGGATGGAGTAGGTGATTTGTGTGAGGTTTGCATCTGTTTCACTAGACCGTGGCAGTGATCAAAAAGTTTGTGCTGGTTTTGGGGTTTACATTTTTCATCCTGCTAGTGCAGCTGCCTCACTGTTGAAAAGGGCTCATATTTGCAAAACACTTAACAAAAAGATTTTGTGTTTGTGTAACCTTTCAGAGTGACTTTTGAGGAAATCAAACCTATAAAGATGACTGAAATGTAATTTGCCCTCAACAGCCTCCGAAGAAGAGAGGAATTATTTTTGCCCTTAATTGGAGGATAGTTCTGTTTTTAAAATTAGGACTTTTCAGTAAACCATTCAAATACTTTATATAATACCCTTGAAGTATTTAACTTAAATACTTGAGTGAGGTTTTCTAACACTACTAGAAAACTGTTAAAACTTCTGATGTTTTATTCCTTCATATGGGTTTTACTTTGTCATTTAGCTAGAACAAGTAAATACATATAGCTCATAGACAGCTTCATGAGACCAAATTTTTCAAAACTAGAGAATGTAAATGAAGGGTTGGGGACGAGACGTCCTCAAGCATGCTGGGGGAAGTGGTGTGGGTTTTTTTTTATTTTCCTGTAGATAACTTCTTTTAATGCCCATTATTCAGTTCATATTCCAGAATCACTGATTATATTTCTTTTGTTTTCTCCATGACAAATCCTACAGAAGTCAACAAGAATAAAGTCAAAACAACTGTGTTGTGTTTTGACAACATAACTTTCCAGTGTTTTTTTTTAAACAAAACAAACCCTCTCTTTTGTCTTTCTTGCCTGTTATAAGGTCTTCTTACTGTGTGCTGTTCCTCGTATTCAAAAATGCCGAGGCTAAATTTGAAAGGAAGTCATAAAATTCAACTGTACAGGGCCAAGTATAATGTTTTAGCCCTAAACCCATGAAATTCTATGGTAAAGAGTATTTCTCTTTGCCTAGATGCAAAAAGTTCTGTGTAAATTACAAAGTTCAAATGTAAATGTTGGCCTAAATTGCCCAGTACATCTTGAGTTTCTGCTGCTTCTCCATCAGATTTTGTAAATGGGAATACCAGCTGATGTTGCTCTTCTGTTCATCTTGGACAGGAATTTTGGGGCGCTAACCCAGCCTATTTCACAGTGCATTTTCGACTGTATTTTGTTTTGATTTACTGTGCATAATTTAAAAAAAAATACAACTCTATGACCTGTGGGTAATAAGACCATAGTTTTTCTGCGGTCCTAAACATGTTAGGGTGGTTATTTCCCAGTGACTTTGAGAAATTTTGAAACATGCAGCTCCCAAAAACCAAACGTACCAACCAAAACTATCCTCCCCACCTGCTTGCAATTTTTTGTATTTCAGTGACTATTATGGAACAATATGGGCTCCATCTGGTGGCCAGAGTAGCTCTTGTTGCACATATTTATCCTGTGGGCTGTCACATTCTCACTGGGCTCCAACTTGTCCAGATTCATGAGGTAGGAGAAGGGAGGGCAAAAGAATAATTTCCGTTCGTGATTTACTAAGGTACTGAACGCAGAAGTCTCTAGAGATGGAAGACTTTTAGTACATTAATTCAACAGATCCTTGAGAAAGCAGTTAGAAAGAAACAACGATGGTTGGGATTTCTGGCCAGCTGGAGAAATTTGGGGGATTTTCTCTTCTCTGTTTCCTATGAAATCAACTAAACTGGCCAACATTTGTTTGCTGGTGAGATCTCTGGAAATATTTATTTATTTATTTGTCTTTTTTGATTACTTAATGTAAATATGTCCCAGAAAAAATTAGGCACTTAAGAGATAGCAAACATATTCATGGAACCATGGAAGAAGGAAAGGATGGGAAAAAAAGAAAAAAGTGCCTTTGGGTTGTTTGGCAGCGTTCTACCAGCTCGTTTGATTGACAAGGTGTGTTGAAGATAAAAACAAATAAAATTCTCCTCTTTTCAGTGGGGACTGAAAAACAAAACAACAAAAAACCCCACCAAACTCAAAAAAACCTATCATAGAAGCTTTTTCCTCTATATGCAAGTATTTCTGGCTTGTGCAGGGCAAGAAGGTGGATATGTTATCAGAATCTGCATGCAGAGGGGAGCCCTTTGAAATAGTTTTTTAAAAAATAACTTGATTTTTTTACAGTAAAACATTAGATTTTTAAACGTATTTAAAGGATGATTGTCTTAATTGCTGAAGAAAGGAAATGATGGAGGACACAGCCTTCTGATCCAGGTAAAGGCAAAAGAAAAGTTCAGTGTATTTCCTAAAAAAAAAACCAAACAAACACCCCCCCAAAAAAAACAAACTAAAAAGCACAACAGAAAATGCAAACCCAGTTTGAGTTATTGCATCGTGTGCTCCTGGTGGTTTTGGGGCAGTGGCGGAGGGGGGCAGTGTTGCACAAAGAAGTTAGCTTTCGAGTCAAGCGCTATCTTTAAAAATAGGTAGGCATTTTATTGTCTGGGAACATCACTCGGCGTGTAAGCCTGCTGCCCAGTCTTTCATGTATACATATTACTTCTTCCCTGCAACCCTTATTCTTGTTCCTTAAAGTAATACTCCCATGAATTAAGGCCTTAATTTGTTGATAAAAACGCCTTTCAATTTTCAGAAACGCTTGATGTCAGGGCCACCACATCAGGAATATTTCTGAAGTGTAGTTACATTTCTGGAACTGTCTGAAGGGGTTAGTGCAGCAGCTGCGATAGGCTGAAGTAGAGATCAGTGTTTGTGGTTTGGGATGAGGTTCAGCTGGAATCCTTTAAAACAATAGAGCGTTATGAGTTGGTTATTAGTCTTATGGAGAGAGGCTTAGGGAGCTGGGGCCATTCAGCCTGGAGAAGAGGAGGCTGAGGGGAGACCTTATTGCTCTCTACAACTACCTGAAAGGCAGCTGTAGTGAGATGGGTGTTGGCCTCTTCTCCCTAGTGAATAGCGACAGGACAAGAGGGAACAGGTTCAAGTTGCTCCAGGTGAAGTTTAGATTGGGTATTAGGAAACACTTCTTCACCGAAAGGGGGGTGAAGCACTGGAATGGGATGCTGAAGGACGTGGGGGAGTCACAATCCCTGGATGTGTTTAAAAACCGGTTGGATGTGGCACTTCAGGAGATGGTTCAGTGTTAGGGTGGTGTAGGGCTGTAGCTTGGACTTGTTGACCTTAAGGTCCTTTCCAACCTTGATGATTCTGTGGTTATGGTAGTGAATGCTTGTCGTTGCTGTAGAAATCAACAGAAGTTCATGGTCTGCAACATCTTAAAAGCCTGAACCTTTGGGATAGTAAATGTTCTGGGGACTGCAGCGTGACACAGAAATACCCAACTTCTGGTGTCATTGCTTCAGGCTGAGAGGTGAGGTTGTGCCGTTTCGGTGCCCTGCGAGGCTCTGCAGCCTGTTCCCTCCAGCGTCACGTGGTTCTGTTTCTTGGACCTCAGCTGGTACCTGTGTGCTTCAAGCTAAAAAGCTTGTTTGAAGTTAGTTGCTGTGCTCTGAGATGATGCCATGCTGTATAGCCAGACCACTGCTCTTCCAAAGCTTCCCTGGGCTCTAATGAGCAATCAGCAGATGGATGATGGTCCAAGAAGTTGATGCTTAATTTTGGACACAGATTTAAAAAAAAAAAAGAAACAAACAACTTCTAATAAAGTATAAGGATTAATGAAACAAATTTATCTGGCAAGTTTCTCTAAAATATGAATTAACCGAGGTGTCCAGGCTTTGAAGCATGGATTTAACTAAGGTTGTTGACTTAAAATCTGGTCTAAGTGCTTTGCTTAATAAAGGAATCAAAACAGAGCTTCTGCAAATGTTGTTAGAGCAAACACTTTTTGGTCAAAACCGTTAGAAGAGTATCCTATTATTAAATTTGGAATTCTGGGTCTACAAGAGCAGCAGCTTGTTGAAGACAACGTTTAAAATGATTCATCTGATGTTATGAAACACTTCAGTGTACGATATTTACATTTTTTGGTTATTTTACAAGGTGTAATATCTTCAAACAGAACAGAAATTTATTTACCATTCTTTCCTCCTGAGTAAAATTCTTTTAGATCTCTTGCTTAACTGGACAAAACAGTTAATTAGTGATTTGACGATTGACTGGGAACAGTGCAAAGAAGTTGCATGCAAATTAGCAAAAGAGCAAATCTACCATTTTTTCTTTTACCATTATAATAAGAATTAAGTAGATAAATGAATTCTTTTCTACCAATGATGAAAGTTGGTGTTTCGGAGAGCTGAAAATTTTCTCAGCTAGTGGACGAGGACAAAGGCATAAAAATCTAGAATGCTGAAAAATAAAACAGAATTTTCTTTGCATGGATACTTCTTGAAGTAATGAGTGATTATACAGAATTGCTCGGTATGAGGCAAAACAGGAATTATCAATGAATCTCTTGTCTGTCTTCTGCAGACGAAGCACATGCTGCTGACTGACCATGGTGCACACCGGTTTGCTCAGGCCATGGGTATTCCTGAGATTCCAGGGGAGAAACTCGTAACTGAGAGAACCCAGGAGAGATGGAAGAAGAACCTTGAGCCAGATTCCAACCCTGAAGAGTTTCAGAAGTAGGGTTTTTGTAAAATACTTTTTCTTTTTTTAAATTCAGGGGATTTAAATTGTGCTATCAGTTAAAAAACAAAACAAAACAAAACAACACACAGCAAACCTTGAAGGCCTATATTCAGACTTGAGAATACTTCACTTCTGAGTGTTCACATGGTTTAACAGAATCTTCAAAGTACGTCCTCAGTGAAAGTAATGAAGAATCAGGTTTTCAGTGAATTTGTTCAAGAGTGATTGGAACAAACTCAAACAAATTTGTTGATGCTTAAGAAGGTTCTTGGTCACATGGACATGGCGTAGGTTTTGTGACATTAATGGAGGACAGAGTTAGAGCTTGTTATTGTTCTTAAAATCACCAGTTGCAGAAGTGTGTAGAGCAGCTTTAAAAAACAACAGATATAGCTTTGTATAGTTTTTTTTTTTTCCATGGAGGAAATGTGATTTTAAAAAATCACAAGTCCACATTTTAAAATGAGCCCATGAAAATAAAAATAATATAGCTGATCTTGATGAAGTAGATGATCAAATTTGTCTTTACACTGGATTAGGTAGTTAAACCATACCAGATTTTGACCAATAACTCCTTCCGAGTGCTGAGTGTGGCTTTTGGTAGATAGGAATGAAAAAATTGACAAAGAAGTTCAGTGTAGTGGTGGGTGTGAAAAGAGATGTTACTGGATGGTATTGCACAGCAGTGAAATGGAAGTCATTTGAAAAACAAGCAAGTCTCATTAAAAGTAGAGAGAATCGGGCGTCAGTGCTGCGGCCAGTGCTTTTCAATATATTCATCAGTGCCCTGGATGAGGGATTAGCCAGCGCTGTCAGCAAGTTTGCTGATGACACAAAACTGGGAGCAGTGACTGACACACCAGAAGGCTGTGCTGCCATTCAGAGAGACCTAGACAGGCTAGTGGGCTGCGTGGGGAGAAATCTTAGGAAATACAACAAGGGCAAGTGTAAAGTTTTGCACCTGGGAAAGAACAACCCCATGTGCCAGTACCGGTTGGGGACTGACCTGCTGGAGAGCAGCGTAGGGAAAAGGGATCTGGGGGTTCTGGTGGACAGCAGGATGACCATGAGCCAGCAATGTGCCCTCGTGGCCAAGAAGGCCAATGGCATCCTGGGGTGTGTTAGAAGGGGAGTAGCTAGTAGGTCAAGAGAGGTCCTCCTGCCCCTCTACTCTGCCCTGGTGAGGCCACATCTGGAATATTGTGTCCAGTTCTGGATCCCTCAGCTCAAGAGAGACAGGGAACTGCTTGAGGGAGTCCAGCGCAGAGCCACAAAGATGATGAAGGGAGTGGAACATCTCCCTTGTGAGGAAAGGCTGAAGGAGCTGGGTCTCTTTATCTTGGAGAAGAGGAGGCTGAGGGGTGACCTCATTAATGTTTATAAATATCTCAAAGGGGAGTGTCAGGAGGACAGAGCCAGGCTCTTTTCAGGTGTTGGCAATGACAACACAACAAAAATATCAGAAAAAACTTTTTCCCTGTGAGGGTGTTGGAGCACTGGCACAGGCTGCCCAGGGAGGTTGTGAAGTCTCCTTCTTTGGAAACATTCAAAACCTACCTGGTCGCGTTCCTGTGTGACCTACTGTAGGTGATCCTGCTCTGGCAGGGAGGCTGGACTAGATGATCTTTTGAGGCCCCTTCCAACTCCAAACATTCTGTGATTCTGTGAAAGTGAGGTGGACAGGAAAGAAAGGAAAGTGTTCAGGTGTCAAACATGTTTTTTATGGCTGTGAGGTAGGCATAAATACTAAACTGTTTTGAGCTTCCATTTGGCTGTAGCATAGGAAAACACTATTATATTACATAAATGCTCTATTACATGTTGTTCCTTTGTTGTGTGAAATAGTAGCAATGAGAGAAGCAGAGCTGTAGAAATTCTAGATCAAAAGGAGGAAATTTCTTATGTGGGCACGTTAATTAAAGCCCATGAAATGAGGCTTTCAACTACAAGCTGTATTTTACTTTCAGTAAATTTCTAGAAAGAAAAACTAATGCATGAGGCAAGTGCAAGTATGGTCTTGTAAAGAAAGTGAAGTTTTTCCTTGACCGTAAGATCTCAGTCATAGTTTGTCTTGTATCCAGCACAAGTTTTCTTTTGATCCATGCTCTGTCCAAGGACTGTGCATTATTATAATTCATTCCAAACAATTTTGAGGATAGTGCAGCCCCCACTATTCTTGGTCTTTGAATAAGCTGGAATGACATGGTATGTGAGTGTCTATTCGTTCTTTACATCTGCTTAACTACTTTTTTTTTTTTTTATTATAACAGGCATCTTCAATTTCCGTGTTGTCTTGTTCTGTAATATCTGATAATAGGAAGCTTGTGTACTTCTGAAGGGCTCAGGACTTTTCCTGGTTTTAGCCACACTGTTCTTCCTGTGACAACCAGTGCCAAAATGTCAGCACAAGTTCAGAAAGCTGTGAACAGATCTTTTTTTTTATGCAAGCCCATTTATTCCTATATCACACATAGAATGGTCTTTTTGGCTGTTATGTCCGCAGTGGTTATGCAGAAACTTGCCTGAGGCAAACAGACAGAAGATTAAGTAGTGTTAGTCAGAGGCAACATAATACCAGGTCATACTGGGAATTTGAAGGTTGGTGTAACTTTAACTCCAGTCTTCTGATCCTAGCAATAAACCTTAGGGATTCACAGCTTTACAAAGAAAGTTTAGTGTCTCTAGGAAAGAGACCTTTCTCTTTGTCTGCTTAGAAACCTGCATTCATTTATGCTAAAATATTCCATTTAAAAATTTAAAACGTTCCACTGCACATACAACATGGCATCTCGTACATGTTTTACCGAGAATAAGGCATGGCTTGTTTTGTCTTCAGTCTCTCACTCCGAAGATTCTGACCATTCCTTTGTCACGAATTGCTGGAGGCTGCCTGGGAACCCCACAGAAAGGGGGTTGAGTCCAGCCATAAGGTAGCAGATGAGCTGCTAGCCCCTCTGTGAATCACTGTGTGAGAGTAACTCAAGGAGATATTAATTAACACGAGTCCTGACAGCAGTTGACAGAAAACCCTACTACAGGTGCAGGGCTGAGAGCTGAAATAGCAGATGCCTTGTTAGCTGACTGGTACGTGTAACTTCATGGGTACTGGATGCCGAAAGATTTGGACAAAAGGAAGTGAACAAATCCAAATGATCCATTTTCTATCACAGCATATGCAGTACATAAGAATTATTCTTGATTGAGCAAAATCATTATTACTAATAGCATCCTCTGGCATACTACAGGCACTTGTTGAGCTTCCTGCTGCTGTCACTAACAACAGAGAGGTGATTATACTTAGGTAGTTTTGCCTGCCTTGGTAATGTTTCTGAGTCACCTGGCTGTGCAACAGAGTGTTTATATCTTTGCTTTTGTTCTGAAGATTAACAAAGAAAACGTGACACTGAAGCCGTTAACAACTTTAAAGGGACAGTAAGAAATAGAGTGTAGTTGTCTGTTTGCTCCACCGCAGATAAGGTGTCTCAGACACGGTCACTTTGTTACTCATCACCAGTTGAGCTCTTGTATGAAAACAGCTGCTGCATACATGATCTGTGTACTTCTGTTAGAAATTCTCACAGTTGCGTAAGGTAAATAGATACCTAGGAAAATGTACATCTGGGTGCATCTTTTTTGATTTCTTGGGAGGATCTAACTTTATCTGGTTGAAGGGTGTGACATGAGCATGCAAGGGAGTACTGAATTTATTAATATTCTTTTCAGCAAATCATTTGTAACAGATGGATGGGTGGGAAGCCCATCTGCACCGTTGTATCACTCTGAGATGAGGTCCTTCTCCACATAAATGTCAGAGCAGTTTGTAAGGCCTGTGATTCATCAGTTAACTTTGAATTGCCGTGAATGAAGTGTAGGGACTGACAGTGTGATATTTTACATAAGCAGGAGGGAACAGGAAGTTGATTCTCTGAGAAATTGACTGTGGGTTTCATGGTACATAAAGACTTTGACTTAATTAGTTTAGATTTTGTGGGGCTATAGAGACAACCTCACCAGTGCCCAGGCAACTTCTGAATTACTCCTGTTCCAGTCACCCACTGGGCAGTTCCCTGAAGGATTGTCACAAATTCTTTTCTTGTGTGGAGTTATTTAGAATTTTGTTAGTATACCTCTCCTAGGCAGATACTGGTTTATGTTCCTACATGAATTGCCAAGGCTGAAATATGTGGACACTCAAACTGGTGCTTCTCTGTCATGTCTTGCTTCTCAGTGCAGCAGCTGATACAGTAAGTTACAGTAACCTTTTTCTCTCTGCATATGAATACATGTGTATGTTTTAAGCATCCTATTATACATGATTTTTCTGTAATGAAGAAGTAAAGAAGTAGTTGAGACTTTTCTTCAGCTGAATGAAGATTTTTAAGCTGATAGGCGGTTTCAACAGACTCTACTGGCCAAGTGATTTAAACCTCAAGATTGCGTAGTTACAGAGCACAAAGATGGAAATATGTATTAAGTATGTGTTGTGAACAGTACTAGTTGAAAGGCACGTCAATAACTTTTTTTTTTTTTGGTGGCATTCAAACATTTAGGGGAATAAGGAAGAGGAAAGAGGAGGAACAGGAAGGAAATGATGCAGTGTGTATAATACTACTGTCCTTTTCTGCATTTGCTTGTTCATGTGTGTTGTCATTAATGATTCCAGTTAACCTCCATTTGAGACAGTGGAGACAATTCTTGTGTCTTTGAGTTGCTATTTTGGGGCAAGTTTTGTGTCAGGTATGTCACAGCCAAAAAACTGTGCCAGAACTGTGAAGGCTAGGAATGATTCTGCCCTGGCTGCTTTTGTTTTGTGGGGTTTTTTTTTGTCCCCAAGTTGCAGTTTCCATGCTAGGAAGGTAAACAAGTCAGGAGGAGAGATTTAAAAAAAAAAAATCAAGTATTTTCTAATCTGTTAAATATAAAGCCATGAGAATTGTTGCATATTGCTTGTTATTTTTGTAATAAGAAGCATGGTAAAAAATAGCTTTATGATGAGCAGTGATTTTTTTGCAGTAATCTCTTTTAAAGCTACCTAGAAAATGAATGCAACGTGCTTTGGCAGGTATGCTTTAATTCTACCTAATTTTGTGAACTGTTTTTCTTGGCAGAGACCTTGGAACAGTCGGTGCTGTTGCTATAGACAGTGAAGGAAATGTAGCTTGTGCGACATCCACTGGAGGACTCTCCAATAAACTCGTTGGCCGTGTTGGTGACACAGCGTGCATAGGTATGGGGTGTGAAGTCTTGACTCATTTTTTGGTGGTATCTCATTTAAAGAAAAAAAATTTATTATACATTCTTCTTTTCATTAGCGAGCTGAGCTTGATCTTGAAGGTCTCTTCCAGCCAAAACTGTTCTGTGATTCTATGAGATGAAACATAAAACATTGGTACATCTGAAACAGAGCTCTAATGTTCAAATGTATCAAAGCTCAAGGTCAGTTACAGGACATGGAGTTAGCAAGTCAGAGTTGGTAATAGAGGTGTAGTGCTGTTGTTATTATCATCATCCAACACTTGTCTGTCTGGAAAATGGGGATGGAAATTTCTTTACTCAGTCCTTTCCTGAATGCTGACTTTTTTCCTTCTGTGTTTCCTTTCTGTTCATTCTGATTAAACTCTCCTTTTGTACATCCCTGCATAGAGCTAAGACAAAAAAAGTAGCCTGTTCCATCCTAAGATGCTGTTTTCTCAGCGCTTGAGTGAGTGAAATTGTAATTACTGTTCCTTATATCAGTGAGCTAGAACTGTAAAATGACTGGCAACGTTGAGTAAATTCCTGTTCTTAGAGAGCCCTGATAAGACTGCCTCATTGCCTAATAGATGTGGTGTGGAATAAAGGAAATATTTTAAGAGATCTCTTACCCCAGTATAAGGAGACACTTAAAATCCTTTCCCCAGACTTTTTCCTCTTGTGGGACAGACTTAGTATTTGGTTGCTTCAAGGTTCTGCCATACAGTTGGGATTTGGAAAATTAACTATTTTTAGTAAAACGTGTTCCATACTCAGATAGCACTGCTGTTGGCAGTACATGGTTATTATAAAACTAACTTTCTCTCCTACCCTAAGGTGCTCGTATTTTGGCACCTGTTGCATTTTAACTATGATTTTCAGCTTCATTTCTGACTTGCAGCTTTCTGAGTGCCAATACCTGTTTGTAGATTGTGTTCAGGGCTCCTAGGGTATGGGACGTAGGCCTGTGAAAGACAAGTGAAACTGGGCACTGTTGAGTGTATTGCTTGCAACTTTTGCTCCTGGTAGACCTCTGCAGGATTGAATACAGAAAGGGGACTGTGACAGACAGATTGTGGCAGTGTTTTCCCATGTGTAAATTGGTGGCAGTTGAAAGGGCCTGATCTTATCAAGAAAGTACAGAAGGGAAGAAATTTTCATTGCTATTCTGTGTCTCTGTCCTCTGCCCTAGTACCTTGTTTATAATGCTGTGGCGTGCTCCTCCCCAGCTCCTGGGAAATATTTTTCTTAGAAGATGTGCTAGAAACATGAGTGTTGAGCAAGAGGAAGCTTGGTGGTGAACAGGGTGTGGAATGTGCCAGCAAAACAAGAATGGGAGAAAAAAGAAAGGAGGGGGATGGCAGGAAAGGAGGGCTCTTCAACTAAAGAAACATTCTGCTTGTGGTGAAGACTTGCAGGATTCTTCAGGGGTGCTTTGTGATGTTTCACCAGAGCCCAGGCTCTTCAAATCCCTTGTCTGCTTTTCCTGTTGCGGGAAAGTTCCCCTCAAACTTTGATCAGTTCACCAACATCCTCACAGATTTTCCTTTTTACCTTCTCAGGTAGTAACGTGGTGTGACCTGGCATTCTGCGTCCCACCGCTATCTTGCTGGTCCTCAGTATACTGTCCTTGCTGTTCTAGAAAGTATTTTTGCCTGTCCCTGTGAAGTTTGGCCTGCTTCTGCGTCTTGTAGCACAAGCAGATCACCAGCCTTCTAGCTCTCTCAACTTGGCAACTGGCTTCATCCAGCTGTTGTTGATCTCTTTCATTTATTTTACTTTTCTAACAGAGGCAGAAGTGAGAAAGAACTTTATTAGTGACACTTCGTTCCCAGAAATGCACAGAACTGATGGAGGTTTAGGAGTAAAATGTTTGGTACGTATTTTAAACAATGCAGAGCTTGTAAATTTTTTTCTATTATTTTTTTTTCCCTCCGAAAAGGAAGTGGAGGTTATGCTGATAACCGCTCTGGTGCTGCTTCAACCACAGGACATGGGGAGAGCATTATGAAAGTGGTCTTAGCCCGGCTGATCCTCTATCACATGGAGCAAGGTATATTCCAAACTTTCTGTAAGCTGAAATAATCAGAATAGGAAATGTTGCCTGATGAAAGGTTTCAGTTTATGCGCTGTCATCCTAAAACAACAGTCAGAAGAGTTTCTCCTGGGGGTATGTGCATCAGCCACCTCTCTTTAAAAACAACACAAATTACTGAAGTATAAGTAAAGCTTAAATAGCCTTAAGTGGACAGAATTATCTTTGCTGCTGGATGTTTATCATGTAGATCAATGTACATTGAAAAACATTATTGTCTACTTCGTTTAATTGAAGTGCTCTTTAATAATTTTTTTCCCAGATTTCGACTACAGTTTTGTGAACCAAGAAAACAAGTAGAAGAAAGATATATTTGAGGAAGCGGTAGGGGAAGGCTAGAGATAGATAATCAGAGCTGAAGTGAAAAAGCACAAGATACCACCTTTAACAACTCTGATTATAGCAACAGAAATGTTTTTAAGACATTTTAACTATGATTTACATTTTCATTTTGTTTTGGAAAATATACAAACTGACTGGGTGGGTATGTGGTGAACAGCTGACACAGTATGTCTTGTGTGACTGTAACACAATCTGACTGTGGGTTGACCCTTTGGAGCTTTACCTTCATGAGTTAGTCTGTCATCTAAACCCTTGATTATATTACAGCCTGTAAACATAGCCAGGCAGCTTACTTGTATTGCATGTGGTTGAAGAACCATTAATATAGATATCACTATTATTTTTAGAAAGCCATAGCTTTTGGGCACTACAGTGTAACTTGCTTTGAGATCAACCGAACTGGAAATAGTTGGAAAACTTTCAATTTACATTTCCAGTGGAGAAGCAGCATGTAGAGAGACAAGTAACAGCTGAGAATATTTGTGTTATGCTTTATAGAGCTGTTTGCATATACTGGGTGCATTTCTCTGTAAATCTCTTGGCTAATGTGATAGTTTCAGCATAAAATACAACCTACGGATTGTTTCTCAAAACTCTAACACATTATGATCTCCCCTTACTCTCATGTCCCAGCTAGTCCTTAGTTACTCAATTTGTGAATGGCCTTCTAAGCTTTATTTAATGGAAACCAGTTTCTTCTCTGGCTTAAAGTTAACTGCCTTGCAAAACCTACGCATTGATAGCAGTTATCTGGCTGATGATAAATCAGTATAAAAGGCAAACGAGGCTCAAATTAAAAGGACTTTTTTTTAAAAGAGAAAAAAGAAAGTGAACCCACACGCGTGCATGTTTAATTGGTTTGCACTTGTTTGCCCTGCCCATGCTTGCTCTACCTTTATTCGTCTTGCCCAGAGGTATAACTCAGCTGCCAGGAAAATACATCAACAATACACTTCTTTCTTTTCTTTTTCTTTTTTCTGTTTTTTTTTTTTCACCCCACAACTCCATGAAGGTGCTGAAAACAAACCATTGAGTTGTTATAACTTTCTGAGTCCTTGAATGGTCAACTGAAGTTGCATATTTAAGAACAACTATAGAAGCTTTTTCATAATTCTGCTCAGCTATTTAGTAATTTGCATAGTAAATATCTTCTTTTGGACCAATGCTGCAAAATTTACTTCCATATTTCAGGAGTGAATTGCTTTGCCAGTCTTAACAGCTGTTGGAATCTCTGTCTTATGGTGGCAGCTGTTGTCTTGATGAAAAATCAAACAGGGAACTACTGACCCTTTGAAGTCAGTGCCACTGACTTGAATAGCCACAGTGTCACCCATAACATGAGAGAAAGGAGTTTTATCCTGTCAGTCACCAGTGCTGTGAATAATTCTGATTTCTGCTGGTTTTGTTTGGTTTTAACTCAAAATTTGCAGGGAAGGCATGAAGGTCAGATTTTGTTTCACAGCCTAAGCTGCATAGCGTTACTCATGGCATTTATCTTGGAACAAATAGCCGGAGCCACCTGCATATTCTGTAGCTGTTACAGGCCTGTGTGTATGATGTACACATAAACTTTGATTTACTTAAAAAAATACTCCTGTTAATATGAATTAAGTGTAATGAAAAGATAAAAGTTGCTTTGCTGGTCCTTTCTCTGATGTCTAGTACGCTGAGTCCTCAGCTTGGCTGATACTTTCAGAAGTTTCAGCAAGTGACAGTGATGCCTGCTTTTGATAAATTATGACCACGTGAAGTACGTGCTTTAAGCTCCGTTGCAGCCAGTGGACTTGGAACATAAACAATGACTGAAAATTTTGGTTCTCTTTATGTGTTTTTTATCTAATTATAAACGCTTTAGACCTAGCTTGTGACAAACCCTAGAAGGAAAGCTTGCTGATTGGCATTTTTCCCTTCAAATGATGGCATTAAAAAAGTTGTGTCTTGAACATAGAGTTGATGAGTTAGTTTATATCAAACAGTGAAACTAATTTACGATCTGAAGCTATTTAAATCCTGTCTTTGTAGCAGCACCATACCATAACAGCTATTAGCAACTGTCCAGAGCCTCCCTATAAACAGTTCCATTGCTGGAGATTTCTTGCCAATTTAGCTGAAGGAGGAATTTGGCTGGCTCCACAGGGGGGGGTGAAGCTTGAAGGGAATTTTAAAACTTATTTCAGGACAGATACGATAAAGTTATCTTGTTCTTCTTTTCAGGAATGTCACCAGAAATGGCTGCTGATGCTGCATTAGACTACATGAAGACACGAGTTGGGGGCTTGGGGGGTGTCATTGTTGTTAACAATTCAGGAAAGTGGGCAGCAAGGTTCTCTACCAAGCAGATGTCCTGGGCTACTGTAAAAGATGACCAGCTGCAATATGGGATTTATGCTGGGGAGAGGCATACGAGGTCTGTTGACGAAGCACTTGGATCTGAAAGTGAGAGATTCTAAGAATGAAGAAGCCTCGTCTGAGGAGGAATGCAAATCTCCAGTTTTTGCTGGAGTCAGAATTAAATCTGGACATAGTTCTTCAGTGGTCGTGGATGTATGTATAGTGTGTATTAATACCTTTGGGAAGTCAGAAGATCCTCCTTTTCTAAGTAAGAAAGAGAATGGTCAGTAGGTTTCTGGGTTAGCATGCCTTGAGCCCAAGTTAAAGGGAGCCTGAGTTTCAGTATTAGGGGAGCTCCTTGCCATGCCCATTCTCAGTGACTGCTGCCACAATGATTTTAGAAATGAGTACCTATTAATTAAAAACTGAATTTTGAAAATTCCGTTGCTCTCTGGAGTCATGTCATGATAACAAAGTGTTGTCAGTGAAATGCCAGCAAACAACAGTGAAGAGTTAAGACTATGTCATTATCACAGGCTTGAGGTTACTGTCAGGGGAAATAATAATAAAGGAGGAAAGAAAATAACTTTTCTCCAGAGATGGGAAATGTGATGCTTTCTAAGGAGCTCTGTTTTATTCCATTCTTTGGCGTCGGGCCTACAATTGAAAAACAGGGCCACAACAAAGTAGGCTACAATATTTCAAAATATATGTGGATAATTAACAGGAAAGATATTACTGACTTAATGTCTGGGATGGTAATAAAGAAGGTCATGATTCCAGTGAATATAAATAAAACGGCAATCCTTACTGCTCAAATACGAAGGTGTTAGACACCTTTTAAGTCTAAACTTGAGACAGAGATGATGATTAACTGGCAGAATAAATCAGTAATAAAAGCAAGCTGTACTAAACCAAATAAAGCTGCCTCATAACAAGCTTCTTGTCTGAAGTCTGAAACATTTTCTGGAGAGGTTTTCTTCTTTAAAAAAAAAAAAGAATTGATGTTCTGCTTTACCTCTAATACAATTTCTTCATCAAGATTTGGTATTTTTAAAAGAAAGAGCAAAATTTCTTTTTTTCTTTTCTGACTTAACACACACAAAAAACATGTAGTTAAAACTTTTAAAAATTGTAGGGATTTTAGCTGGTGACCAGATTTGCTCTGTGGACAGATTTCTATGTTACAGTCGCATGCCATCTTACTATGGAATATTCCATTTGTGAGATAACCCAAGTAAACAAAGCAAAACTCTTAAATCATAGTTTGAAACTACTCATACCTGTGTCCTGACTACAGAAAGCCACGTTACTGAGTTGGCTTATCCAGGACAGAAGGGTTACCAAGGCTGTCTAACCTGCTCTCTTCTTTGACCCGTGGTTTATTAGATGTTGCAGGTGGGTGGACGTGGACCATGATGGTTCAAGAGAAGACAGCTCATGCAGAACGGACCCACAAAGCGCTTGGGTACTTTGTTCCACGGGAGGTCACATAGCAAATAGCAACTATCTAGTCACCAGAAGTTTATGGAACAGTAACAGTATTTAAGATATGCTTATCTATAGACAGAAGTTGTCTTCTTCAGAGTAAAAATTAATTTGTTTACTGTGCATGAGATACCAGTCTTACAGGGCCAGACTGCTCTCTGGGAGAACAAGCAGTGTTGTCTTAGCTTCATTCCCAGATTGTCAAGGCAGTGCACATTTTTGTGGTCAAGGATCTGCTTTGTTTACATCACCTCTCCCTAGCGTAAGATCAGATTCAGGACAGGCAATAGAAAATATCATCTCCACAAGTTCTGCCAAGTTTTACTTTCCAGCGTTGTTTTCATGAAATTGCTCAATGATTTTTTTAATGGAAAAGAGCCACGCTTGAAGAGTGTTTTTTAGAGCTAACCGGTGATACGTAGGCATAGATGTAGGCTGTACACGAGAGAAGAATACAGATACCTTGTCTTATACTTGTTTTATCAGATGAAAGACTCTGTAGAGGGCATGTTCCTAGTAACCATCCCTTTGCTTGAACTAGCCAGAGGGAGGAGTGTTTAAACCCACTGTAACTGCAACACCTGGTGCCTCATCTTTGACAAACTCTGGTTTTGTTATGTTTTCTGAGCAGATGCAAGCCTGTTCTGGTCACACTGCAAGTTGACCAAAACCCAGATGATGGTTAGCTAACATCAAGCGTAAGCTTATACACCCGCTGGGTGGTTTATTGGCCGGGGTTTGGCACTAGGCTAACCTGGCCGGTTGGCTTTTGGTTAGCTTTGAACAAATTCTCACCTGCCCAGGAGGTGCCATCAACCGCAGCAACAGTACAGATAGAATCTCAGGGCTGTCAGAAGGAATAATAAATGGTTGCTGTGGTTACTTCACCTCAGCTGTTCTTGGGAATATAATGCAATAAATAGCTGGCAGTTAACAAAGAGTTCTATACAAATTCTTCTGTCAGTTATCACCAGACTAGCTGGGCACCTTCCAGCAGTGCATTAGCCAGTGTGACTGCCATTGGGCCTGTATGACTTGTACTGTCTCACCTGCTCCTTGGTAGCATGCTCTATATTCCCATTTTGTGAAACAGTATCTTGTTTTCAGAACTGTGTGTGCGCTGTTAGGCCTTTCCAGTTGAAACAGAGCAGAGAATGAGGAACTATGCCTTGCATATGGACTGATGGCGCTTGGATTGATGATGTTTGATAATCCAGAAGCTGTGTGGAGTTTGCTCTGCACATGAAATGCTCCAGCAAAGCACTGGTGTCAGCACCCAGGGCCCCATGATTTTCTTCCAGCAAGCTGACCAAGTTGACAGTCCTCATTTAAGTGCTTCCCTCACTTAATCTGGGCAGTTTGTAGACACCTGTGATGGTGTTCACCTTTCTCCTAAGAAGGTGAGGTGATAGCAGATGGTCAGGGATGGGGTAGGCCTAACTTTCAGAGAAACAAAAGTGCTGGGAATGAAGCATTTGTTTTCCTGCTCTCTCTCTTTACCCTTTCAGTCATGTTCTTCAGCTGGAACAGGAGATGCTGTTGCTGGTGATGTAAGAAGTTGCTGGTGTTGCACAGGGCTACCTAAGTCTTTAATACGCTTACGTGCCCCCTGGCCTTTGAGACTATTGAGAAATTACCCATTATAAGGGCCTTAATTTAACAGCTTTCATAACTATAAGTAAGGTTGAAAGATGCTGAACTTTGGGGGATACTGCAAGCAGGATAGGAAGTTGCTTGCCACTGCCATGCACTGCTGCTAGAAATGAGCCTCTAATCCAAGTGGCTGTGACCTCGATATCAAAGAAGGAAAATTAGAGGTCTGTTGCCAAGAAACTGTGTGTCCTTGGCATGTAGCAAAAGCTGCAACAGAGTTCTAATTATCTAATTAAAGTGTGGCATCCCATTATTTTATATCACTTAGCAAGCCAGTTGTGGATGCTTTCCTGTTTCTTTCTTACTGCTCTGTAGAAAGGGTCCCTGACCCAAGCAGGTAGCTGCCATGGGCGCACATATCAAAACCGAGATGTTACCAAAAGCAGGAGAGCACTGATCATTTACTTCGCTCATATATTGTCAGTTCTGTGCAGGTTTCCTTGTTAATCTTTGGAAGTTTTAAGTAATTAAAAATTGTTCTGTAGGACATTGGTGTTTGGAAATTCGAGTTTAGTTATTTCAGTGTTCTGCTTTGTCCTACATTTTTGCTCTGTGTCTCTGGAGTGGTTTTCATTGACTTTGAAATCTGTCTTGGCAAAGTTTAATGGCACTCACTGCTTTGCTTGTTTCTCTTCTGGTCTGCTTTTCCTTTGATATGCTCTGATAAATATTTGCTGTGGGACAGATTTCAATCTCGGTTACGTCAGTGTAAATGAAAAGCACAGTCACTGGTGGCCGTGATTACAGTAGAGGAAGTGAAATCAGACATGGGTTTGCCTGTCCAAAGCCAGTAGCTCTGTGAAACAGCCTTGGCTAACGAGGGAGAGAAAAGAGGACGGGGAGTCACTGTGTGAGGCAGGACTTCTGTCTCCAGCAGTGTCGGGGTGAGGATGATGCCCAGGGAAATAGTTAAATATGCACATTGGAAAATAAATGTCAAATGATTCACAGAAAAGAATCCTAAGACCACGCAGATAGGGTGAACAAAGAGGCATTTTGGTTCAGACATGTAAACCACGAAGGAGAAGAATCTCGTTTTCCTTTCCACTGCTCTCCTTACACTCGGTTTATTGGGGGCACACAGATACCCTTCAATCTTTGTGGGAACGAGCCTTGCCAGACCTGATCGCATGTGTTTGAGCTTTAATTATTTTTCACATTCTTGCCTTTTGGCCTTGAAAATTCTCCTCGATTGGAGTGAGATTTGTTTTCTCATGGTTCCTCCCTTAAGTCCTTTTCCGCTGAGGACAGGGATGAAGGGTTACGATGTGGTCTGCGTGGGCTTTAGCCCTCCAGCTCTGCACTTTTGACCCTTTACTGCTGGGGCTTTACTACAACATAAGCTATGTAAATGCACAGTAGCACGCAGCTTATTAAATACTCAGCTGCTTCCAGACTTAATGGCTCTGCCCAGCGCTGCCCGCTTAGCGGCATAGCAGGCTGCGTGCTTAGCAACGTGGGCTGCGGTGAGCGCATCCTCCCCGCCATGCGCTGCTTTCCCCACTGCCTCCCTGTGGAATATAGCGAATATTTCCAGCTCTTCCTGGCAGTACGCAAAACCTTGTCTAGGTTCAGGTGTAGCTACGGCCTCCCAGCGACAGCCTGTGCTAACAGCTCTATTTCCAACAGCACCACGAGGGCTGACTAACATGGGAGACAAAACACAGGGCTGTTAGAGGTGCTGAGCTTATTTCTACAAGTGCTAATGACTGTAAAATGAGGATACACACCAGTAAATGTAGACTTAGAGAGTTGTAGCGCTTTCTTTTTCTTAGTAGTTTCCAAATGCCCATTCATACACAGTTTCTAGAATACTTCACAAGCTGCTTCTCCTTCAGGCTGGGAAAGTGCACAGTTTACTGGGATGTGGGTACTCTCATCCTCTGTACGTGGAACTCGTTTGCTGCATGGAAGAGGGATAGAGCCAGTATTTATCTTCTTTCCTATATTACAGAACATAATTTGTTTTGGTGTTGCTTGGTTGGGGTTTTTTGTTGTTTCATTGGGTTTGGTTTTTAAAAGTTGAAAAATGTTGTGGCTTTACTCAGGCATTTTTACCTATCTTTTGTCTCACCTCAGGTAACTATTCTGAGATCCTTGGGAATGAGTGCAGCTCAGCTAAGCCTCAAGTAAGATAATCACTCAGAAATTATTATATTAGGGAATTATTAGTAGATAAGAATTATTATTAGTGGGTAGGAATTATTTCACTACTTATTAGCACTAATTAGTGCAATATGAAACCTTGCATATTTTCAAATGTTTTAAGCCAGAAGGAATCACAATTATTATCTAGTCTTACTTCCTAAACAAACAGGCGATAGGTCCTTTTCTGTGTTATTCCTGCATGAAGCAAGTAACTTCTGTGTAAGTAAGGTCTATTCCTGCCACACCAGAATGAAAATGAGGACACTCTGAGAGAAAACACCTGAACCATTTTTAAAATAATTCTAGTTTCACACACTTAAGGAAAAAAAAAAAAGGAAAAAAGATATCATCATGGCAGATATGCTGATGGCTTCTCTGCTGCCACCAGGCTGTGCTTGAAGTCTTCATGGGACGAGGGTGTCTGTTAGAAAATAGACCTGAAATTTCAGATCCAAAGATACACGGTTTGTATTTTCCTGGAGACAAACCTCCAGAAGTCCTGCATGTAATGGTAGTATTCATGTAACAATTCAGGTCTTCAGAGAAGTACACAGAAGCTGCGAAATGATCTGCACAGCTCTTTGGTGGAGTTTATTATATTTGAACTGGTTTATCTCTGGTGAGCACGCAAAGAGATTAAACAACTACTCTGGAGCCACCAAATGCATCTGAGGCCGGGACAAGATTAGAATATTGATTTCTGGCCTCTGCAGTCCCAGGCTCAGTCCACTGCATTATGTTGTTTTTACAGATAACGTTTAGACAAATAGATCTTGACATATCAAAAGCTCAGTAGCCTCTCAGTAAATTGAGCAGGGCTTTAGCTGCTCAATTCCTGTGATTTGTGCATGCCTCATGCTTGGTCCCCATAATCTCAGTACCTATTGTGTATTTACAGTGAAACCCACTTGTAGCCTGAAGCATAGTAGGCCTTTCTCTTTTTTTTTTTCTTAGAGCAGAAGTAGGGGTAATTATGATACATTTTCTTCTTGTCAGACTGAGATCTGCAAATACACTACTTCAAAGAAATCCTGCTTCAATCCTATTTTAAAAAAAACCCAACATGTTGGTGGAGATTCTCAGTCCTAACCAATGGTAGCTTGTCACTCTTTCTAATTCCTCGTTTGAGTTAGAAGTCAGAAAAATGGGAAAAGGCCTGCAGACCCAAAGTTCAGATGCAAGTGCTTTTAGCAAAATCACCACGTGGCACCTGAGGATACTAATTTTCTGTTAGCCGAATGCCAAAAGGCAAGTACGTACTTGAATTCTGAAATAATTTCTACACAGAGAATAATTCAGGTATATTTATATTAGAAAACTGGTCTGATATGTACAGGGGTGTAGGAATATTGCCACTGATACAACTCAGGAAACCTCCGAACAACCTGAGTTTGCTGAAATGCAGACCAGAACCTTTTCTCCACATTTCTGAACTCCAGGTGTCTCACCAGCAGCTAAGAAAGGACCCTGCTTGCTCTTACGGACCCTACTTGAAGTTTGGCAGCCCGACAAAAGCTGCACTGGTGTTTCCAACACGTCAAGTTATCTCACAGCCTTCTCCACCCTTCTTTGTTACTCGATGCAGTAGCACGATGTCATTTGTAAGAGCGCCAAAACTGGAGACATGCTGAATATGTGAATACCAAGGAAGTGGTTTCCTTAGCAATAACAGGCATGTGAAAGTCAAAACTTCCTTTCCTCCTCATGTGACCTTGTTCAAAGCAATTCAGCCTGGGGACAATAGGAGTGAATTTCAAGCACCCACAGCAGAGTTCCTGTGCCTCCTGGCAAGGATCTGCCAAACAGCCAACTTATTACCTTTTTATTAAGGTAAAATCATGTTCCTCTTTAGGTGTTCCCCGCTAGGGGTTTGGTGTGTTTATGGGAACACCACAGTGTTTCCTGAAAGCAAAATTGCCCAGCACCATAGAAACAAATATATAGAAGATAGCTAATTTTCATGCTAAGTGATTTTCTTGCCATTGTGGATCAAAACTTTTGTTATGCATGAAATCCAAAGTCCTTTCTGCTGAGAGGCAATAAGGACATGAAAACTCTTTAACGGCTTGTTTTAATAGCTGGGGCTCCCGGGTGACATTTTGCCCATTTCATGTAGGGTTAAAAATGCCACTCCTTATGAAAACTCCTAAAAAAAAAAAAAAAAAAAGAAAACAGAGAGAGAGAAACGGAGATGATTTACAAAGGCAAATAAGAGGAAGATGACGTTCATCTCACCCATCCTGCACACAAGTGCAGTATCAGTCCTCTGTTGCTATTCTTATCCTGAATATTTGGTACAGCCTTTCCCCATCCCTAAGGAGACAGCAGTGATAGCCAGCAATACTTACACAGAGCTGCCTCTCCAAGAATCCTGAAGTATTTTCTGAAAGCAGCTACTAAATTTAAACCTGAGCTTCCTACCAAGTTAGGGAACTGTTCTCCCTGTTTTTCTAGCTGGGGGGAGCAGTACAGCAGAGAGCTGTCAAAACAGCAGAGAAAATTCCTGTTGGGGATGGAATGGTCATTCAGCGTCCTTGCTGTATTGCAACATGTGAGACGGCTTGGATTTCAGAAACTCAAGGGAAGCTCTGGGGTTACAGTTCTCTCTGGCTTTGGTTTGTCTGGGCCACCCATACACAGCCCCTTGCTGCCCACCGATGGGGCTGGCTTTCAGGGCCCTGGTAGCGAGCAGAGAAGGGGTTCTCTGATTCTCACAGACCACAATTTGTCACCTGGCTTTTAGTCACACATGCTGCTGCTTGCTTGGGTTTTTTGGGGTTTTTTTCCCCCCTACTTTCAAAATTTAGTTTTAAACTCTAGAAGACCAGAAGTTTTCAGCAATGAACTATGCAATGAGGATAGCTGAGTTTGGAGCCAGTTCTGCCAGGCAGGAGAACAAATCTGTCAGGAGATGGTTCCTCTGCAGCTTTCTGTGAATCTAGGGAAGGAATGTGGTATGAATTTGGAGCCTTAATGTCTAGAGGAAAATAGGCAAGCCATCTGTTCGCATAGATGCTGGTGCATGGGTGCTTTGTGCCAGTTATACCAAGGTAAAACTTGTTGTCTAGCCAAGCATTCCTGTCCAACAGAGTGTGTAAGTACCTGTGGTGAGTTGTATGAAATCCCAGTCCACTCTTGGCAAAATGTCATGCCAGGCATGTTCACATTTAATGCCAGGAGCTGTGTGATTGCTGAGCAATATTCCTGTGGTTTCTGAAGGCAGACTATCACAGAGATGTTTGAGGAAGGAAGCTGATGGGCTTTTGTCAGAGAAGGAGCTTTGGTTCGAGGCAGCAGCCTCGCCCACTGACTCAGTGCCCAAAGGGGTGACATTCAAACCAATTTCTCCTTACACCCTCAAAGCTGAAAGCCAGGCGTGACCAGAAACGGGGGCAGTTGAAGCAAAACAGACAAAACTGCAGTGAACAATTACAACGGGTCTTTCTGGATATGAGACGCCTGCCCTGCACAGGGAACGAGGAATGGGGGAACCAGGACCACGCATTTTGTGGGAGCCCGAGCGAGCAGCACGCAGGTCATGGTGGCAGTGGCACCACCGCAGCACAGTGAGCCATGGAGGTAGGTTTTCTGCCATCAGGAGGCTTAGCAAGTGATGCCATAAGCCCAAAGTACTACGTTACACAAACTGTGTGAAGTAGGTACAGACTTAGAACAGCGGTGAAGCTGAAAATAAAGATAGACTCCAAGACAGCGCCTTGACGTAAGAAAGAAGGACTGAGAAAACAGGCCCCTGCCTTTTTTTTTCTGGTGTGACAGAAAAAGGTGTAGCAACAGCTCAGAAAATGCTCTGCAGCAAATGAAAGTTGGCAACGGGCTGTCCACAAGTCCACCCCCAACAGCAACTATACAGGCTGGGTTAAAGTCAAGCTGGCCAGTGCCCTGGCACCACAGTAATACCCAGTAAAATACTGCAGTACCAAACAAGGCTGGTTTTATTATATGCCAGTACCTGAACAAATAATTGAAGATTTATTCAGCTGTCTTCACGTTGCTGCTCTATATGCAGCACTTTCTAATCCCCCTGTTATGTGGGGCCTGTGGGAGGCCAGAGGGTGAGGGCTGCTGCTGCTGGTTCCATGAGACTGGAAAGGTACTGGGAGATGCTGGGATGGAGATGGACAAGGTGAGGTTGTCTTGGAAATGGGGTTCCTGGGAGCCATGGGAGAACACAGGGCTCAGGGACGGTGCTTCTCAGCCAGCAAGGTCAGAGCTGAGGTCCCTCCAGCCTCCAGCCCGCTCCACACTGAGGATGTCTCTGTGGCCAGGCTGGGGATTTAGGGAGGCACAGATCAGCGAGGGGAAAAAAGCAGCTTTGGCCAACACTTCATCTCCCTCAAACACTGTCAGCCCACCACCATCCATGTGTCTTGGCATCAGCACATGAGGCACACCAATGCATTTCAAAGGCTGGGGATCTGCAGCAGGCTGGCCATGAGGGAACGAGTCCAGACGCCAGGAGGAAGCACAGACTGGTACAAAACCACAACAGCAGCAAAAAAATGTGATAGACAAGAGAGGGGTGTGCCTAGGGCTTGGAGTCTTGGAGAAGCAGAGATGGGAAGGGAGACTGGCACCAAGCTGCCTGCGTCTGGCTGCAGTGTGAACTGCTGGGGCTCAGGAAATCAGTCGCCTATGAAGGACTAATTTGAGCATACAGGCTCAGCACATTATGGTTACAAGAAAGAGCAGACTGCAAGATGCATGTCACATGCTGTGCGATGGGGCGCTGTTTCCAATGATCCTGTAGAAGTGACATAGAATGATACTCTCAGCTACATGTCACTAATTAATAGTAGGTTTAATTTCATTTTCCTTTGTTCATGTTAAGACAGGCATTATTTCTCTTTATGTGTCATTTAGCTCCATATAGCTATTTGAAAAATTACTTTCCAAATGTTTAAGCAAATATTCTTTCCAAGTGTGCGCTCCTTTTGGAGAACGTCTCGCCAACATCTTCTGATCTGTTCCTTCATAGGAGACATAACAGAGTCAGAATATGCCCACTCTGATATAGTCCAGTTATTTTTTTCCCCTTGGTTCCTGCATGTTTCAGTTTTACAATTGCTCCCATGGGTCGTAAAAAACCAAGATATAGAGAAAATATATTCCGCATATTTTGAAAAATAACAAGCTGTGTCCTTTACAGGAAATGTGGGTAGAGGCATGCTACACAAACTTTTGGCATGTCTTTGGTCTCACTTAACAGGCACACAGCTCAGCCATGCTGGTTTCTTCAGAGCATGTGCTGATAGGATTTAATTAATAAATCAGATTTCAGATTCAGTGACTGCTAGAAAACATTCAAAAGCAAAGTCACTTTGACAGCACTGCTTTTCAACCTATTATCCTTCTGCTGAAAGATCCCCCAATGAATCCAGTATTTGTCTCAAGCACTGAGGACAGCAGTGACCTGCTCTAAACAGCACTGCCTGACAGTCAGAGCTTGTCATCGTTAAGTCACTGCCACAGCAGCTCGTTCCCAACCTTGCTGAATAAACAGAGGTATTAAATCATTCAGCTGACGGAAAAAATGCAGATGCCATTCAAATCTATGTGCTACGATGTTTCTAGACTTCACTTTTTGAGTAGTGTTTTAATAAAACTCTAGTTTCCAGGAGATGAGAGTGTTAGCTGAGGCCCTGGTGCTTACTACAGATATTTTCTAGCTACTCCAGCACACCAGTGCTATCAGCTTTGTTCCCTTTTGAAACCTGCTATGAAATGACTATGAAAGTAACAAGGACCACGCAGATTTTTCTAGAAGAACTGCTCCAGCAAAAGGGAAACCTTCAGTGACTGAGAATGGGGGTGGGATGCAAAGACAACAGTAGGATGCAAAGATGAGGGCGGGATGCAAAGATGAAGGTGGGATAAGGACCTGAGCAGACATGCAGCTCAGGTGAAAGAGGCCTTTCACTAAACCTAAGTTCCATCCTTTCTTTCAGCACAGACACACAACTTTGCCTCTTCACAGTAGATCTCTAGGCCCTTCAGTGTCTGAGAGCCATCAGGTACCTACCACACTGACTAAATGAAAAAGCATCTCTGCAGGAAAGCAACAATGTGCTTCAGAACTTTTCTGATGATTAACTTGAAAGCATGTAATTCCCCATAAAGCATATTTTATGCTCTGGACAGCTGAAGGACACACAGAAATTCAGCATCTCTGCTATTGCAACTATTGAGACCTGAAAAACGGGTTCATTACCAGTTCTGCAGGTGTAGTGGGAGGATATGGATCTCCTGTCTTTGGTTTCACTTGTTCTTAGTGCTTGTCACTTGATCAGGCAGACTTGGTCCTGTTTCTGGTTCATTCTTTCTTTGCTCCAATCTGTCTCACAGGCACTGTTTGAGAAGAGCACCTGCCTCTCCAGCACCATTTTACACCAGCAGATCTCCAAGAACTTTACAAAAAAGAAAAGAAATGGAAGGAATGAGGCAGATCTGGGTCAGTCGGCAGGGGTGGGTGGATAGGGAAATTTTGTGGATCAATGGGTGGTGCCTGAGAGGAACAAGTGGAAGAGTTGTCATGTGAAAACACAGTACGGTAGGTCCTGGCTTGATACCCAAGCTCCCTAAATCCTCTGTGGCTGCCACTAGTGCAGAAACCCACCAAGCAGATCTGTTCTTGTGTTGGTTCCCCCATGAAGAATAAGCTACTGCTACAAGCAAACGTGGTGCTTCAAGTGGCTGCAGTTTCTATGGGGTACCTAAAGGTTTGTGCCCCAATGTGCCAATGTCATGCTAGTATCACTAAGATGCGTTCAGGTTTTTCTCCTCCATTTTTTAAAAATTACTTGTAAAAGCTACATTGAAAGAAAGCCACAAAATTAAGAACTCACATGTTATAAAATTATGTAATTACCTCGTTTTCTTGTCCCAGACATTCATCTAGAGAAGAGTAACTCATACGATAAGTGTGAATTGTGCAGCTTGTATTGCAAACTGAAATTGTTGGTCCGTGCTGTTTGATGACACCTCCCCAGCAGGCACAAGGCTCTGATCCTTAAAAGATCATACATAACACATCTGTTAATGTTAGACACATTTACCATTACAAAGCTATACAAAAATGACTAAATTCCAGTTCTTGCAATGCAATATTTTATGTTCTCCTCTCTTTTATTTCTGTATTCACTTCTATTCCAAATTTTGTTAGGAAATTATACTTCCAGTATTTTTTTATCCTGGTAGGATGTGTAAATAGTTATAGACACTTACTGTCCTCTTACAGTATTACAAATGTAACTTGTTTTGAATTTAAATACGTATGCAAGAACTGCTGTCTGTGTTGAGACATTTATTAGAAATATTTCTAGTTATAATCTAATTGTTTGCCTCCGAGTGTTAGATTACTTTTGCTCTTTACTAATATCAAGTCTTACTATCTAAGAATTGCCCTGTTGCCATTAGCAAGATGACTTAATATCCTGGTTTGAGCTAGAACAGAAGCAATTCTCTGTTCAGTCATTTTACTTTCCAGCTCAATCTTTTCTAAGGGGCCACATTTTCTGAAGTTAGCAGCACGTTTTTGCAGACAGTGCCTGCTTCTAGAAGTGATAATGCCTGATGTTACAGTTCCTGCCAGGGATTGGTATGCAGAAAGGCTTTTGCTTGTACTTGCTCCTGTAGTGACCAAGGTCACTGCTGGATCTTGTGTAACACACTGGGGTGCCGCGAAGTAAAAGGGTTGTAAGTAAAAGGTTGCACCTCTGGTGAGTAACAGACAGGACAGGTGACCCAAACCTGACCAACAAAAGTATACCATTTCATATATATCAAAAAGCCTTGTGACGGAACACAAGGCTTAAGTCCTCTTCTTCAATGGCCAGCATCTGAGGAGGACTCTGGCTCTTCTGCCCTCAATCCCAGCCTGTGAGTTCCTGAATTCAATTCCTGAATCTGGTTCCCATCTGCTGCTTAGTCCACTGTGGGACTTCCCCAGTGCTGCCTGCCCTGCAGCATCAGTGGTAGTTTCTACCAGGGGGTTCAATATTGATTTTGCATATATTTGTATATGCTTTGCTATTTTCATTATTTTCCTAGTAGGACTATTATTGTTTCATGAAAGCTGTTTTAGTTTTCTTTTCCAATCCATAAGTCTCTCTCCCTTACTCCTTTTCCCCTTCCCCTTTGGGAGGGAGAGGGGTTAATAGAGAGCATCTGTCATGCGTCTAGTGGCTGGCCCAGCCCTAACCCGTGACACTTAAGGAGAAAATTCCTCTGATACCAGAATGGCAGAACTGGGCCCTTCATTCTTTAAACAACAATTCAAAGTCACACTGCCCTTATTGTTGGCCTTCAGCACTAAAGATTTTCCTCATGCCTGGCTTCACTTTGACTTCATGGCTAAGGTTTCAGCTAATGATGCTATCAGACAATAGGGGAACACAGTTCAAAACAACTACTGGAAAAATCCCTACCCTCTTCCAAAGCTGCCAGGTTAGGACAACAAAGAGCTGTAATACCGTGAAGCAAACACAAGCACTGAAACTATCAGGCCTATATATGTACATAGGTTTGCTCACTTCTCATTTAGGGTTTTGTTGTTTCAAATATGTGTTGCAAATGATTTTATAGCATGGCCTGAAAACAGACAGAGCTTCTGCATCTTTAGAGAATTGGCTATGGTATTATTTTTATAAAAGGTTCTCAACCATGGCATTTGTCTGGAATAGCACATAGCACATCAGCTACAACCAGAGTATGTTTTTTTCTTCTTGTTCTGGGTGGACTCAGCTTATAGCAAAAATAACAAACACATCAGTCACCAAACCTGCATCTGGGCTGAGCAATGAGTACACACTGTGGTGCCCACTGTGGCACTCATCATCCTAGTTCAGAGACCTTTCATCTGCTTTGCAAGCCTGGATTTTATTCCTTAAAAAAAATTGGAGGAAGATGAATGAAAAGATATCTGAGAAGATCTAATTACTTTAGATATAAACACTAGAAGTTGCGGATAGAAGCAGAAGATTACCATTTTACAACGGAACTTTCATTTGGATGGGACATCTCCACTAATATAACCTATTGACATAATTCTTACTAACCCTTAGAAAAAGAACAACTGCTTTCATCGTGTTCTTTCTTCCAATGAGAAAATTTAGTATTATCTTTATTTCTGAATGCACCAGGCCGTGGATCTCTCATTAACCAGAACAGAGTGAATGGGAAGTGTACACAGCGCAAAATAAGTGTCCTGCAGCAGTTGGACAGCTGATGGCTGATGGCTCCCCATCATTTTGTTCCCAACAGTCTCAATGTTCTTCCCTAATCCAGCTGTCTACTGTCCAGCTGTCCTCACCCCTCTGCAACTTAGATCACAAACTTTTGGGGCTAAGGACGAGCTTCTGATAGTTATCTAACAGAAAGGGACCACAAATCAAACAGTAGGGTGAGCAGCTTGCGCTCCCCAGTCAAAATGCCCATGGGAGCAGAACAGAGCCCCACCTGTTTATTCTTCCCCCAAATCAGTCCACTCATTGAGAGTGTCAATGTAAAACTAAAGGTAGTCTGGAACTACACAGTCCTTGCAGGGTAATGACCCTCAAGCTGCATAGCCCCCACTCAAACAGCCCTTTGTAGTGGGAGAGGGTCCTACTGGCATGACAGCTGGGAGGTGGGTAACATTTGTACCAACCAAATAGATATCTGTGAACCTGCTTTTCTGAGGGAAGGAGCAGAAAATAAAGGTTAATACTACATTGGACCATATTAATGTATTGTTGGAGCAGGTCCACAGGAGGGCCTCAAAAATGATCAAAAGGCTGCAGCACCTCTCCTAAGAGGACGGGCTGAGAGAGTTGGGGTTTTTCCTCCCAGAGAAGAGAAGGCTTCAGGGAGACCTTACAGTAGCCTTCCAGTACCTGAAGGTGGCCTACAGGAAAGCTGAGGAGGGATGATTTACAAAGACATGCAGCGACAAAACGAGGGGCAACAGTTTTAAACCAGAGCAAGGTGGATATAAACTAGATACCAGGAAGAAGTTCTTTGCTATGAGGATGGTGAAACACTGGCACAGGTTGCCCAGAGAGGTGGTAGAGCCCCACTCCTGGAGACATTCAAGGTCAGGCTGGATGGGGCTCTGAGTAACCTGATCTAGTTAGAGATGTCCCCACTCCCTGCAGCGGAGTTGGACTAGATGTCCTTTAAAGGTCCCTTCCGGCCCAACACAGTCTGTGATTCTATGATTCTATTAAAGAATATGTTGATATGGGTCCATCTCAGCAGTGTCTAGGGAGCCTATGGTTCAGAGCTGGTGTCAGTTCAACACAGAGGCAGCACCAGGCTGTCTTTTTGCAGAATACCCTCAATGGCAGAGCAATTCTCATAGACACTTCCATATGGTACAGACCAGCGAGAACTAAGCAGTCCTGCATTCCATCAAGAACACTTAGCAGGACTTGGCAATGAGATTCAGGAGGTGGGTAGACTTGATGGATTTCTATTTCTGGTCATTAGTCTTGTTTGTATCTCCATGGTATTAATAATTATGGAGAGAATAGGGTAACTGGTAATACTGGACTAGCGGTATCCCTGTGAGACACTAAATCAAACCATATCAGTCATAGCCAAGATCTCTAGTTTAAAAATCACTTTTGATTAAATTGCAAACCAGCATTTTCTCAGCTGTGTAATTTTACTTTGAAGTCCAGAGGAGCAAAAATGCAGGACAATTCTAGTTACTCTGATCATCTTTTTTGAGAGTTAAATGCTACATACCTCTCCCTAATTGTAACTCACTGTGTGCATGGTAGAAGTACTGAATTGGACATCTGCTGTGTGCTCTTTACCAAAAGGGTCACTCAAAAAAGCTCTATGCTGTGCTTTCAGAGAAACCCAGTGCTGCATCCTAGTGCTGGAGACAATAGCAGAGGGCAAAGATCTAACCCCTCTTCCCTGATGTTATATATTCACATCACATCTCCTGCAGATGAGAAACCATCATTTCAATGAAGAAGAAAATAAATTTTGGAAGAGGGTATTTTTCTAAATTAATGTTTAAATCAGAAACGAATGGGTAGAACTGCACAATCTTAGCATTATTCATTAAGCAGGTTCATTATGGCTGTATCTATCAGCCAACCCGTGTCAGATCCTCTTGTGCTAGACATTATAAACCCAAGCACTGTTCTGAAAGTTGGACTATGCAGAAAATTATTTTGTACTGCTGAAACGTGTTGCTTGGAGGAGTGCCTAACTTTATAAGCTGGCTGCCCATGGCTTGGATGGGCACATACTCTGCTGGGTGAAACACTGGCTGGATGGCTGGGCCCAAAGAGTTGTGGTCAATGGAGTTAATTCCAGCTGGTGGCAGGTCACGAGTGGTGTCCCTCAGGGCTCGGTGCTGGGACCACTTCTGTTTAACATATTCACCAATTATCTTGATGAGGGGATTGAGTGCATCCTCA
>NW_009695193.1:0-3909 GCF_000703405.1 Apaloderma vittatum | reverse complement strand
AAACTTAAGAAAAATCTTTGCCAAAAACTTTATCAATAACTTAAGAAAAAACTTAAGGAAAAAACCTTTACTAAAAACTTTGCCAAAAACCTTTCCAAAAACTTTGCCAAAAACTTAGGAAAAACCTTAAGAAAAATCTTTGCCAAAAACTTTAAGAAAAACCTTTGCCAAAACCTTAAGAAAAACATTAAGAACAAACTTTCCCAAAACCTTAAGAACAAACTTTATCAAACCCTCAAGAAAACCCTCAAGAAAACCCTCAAGAAAACCCTCAAGAAAACCCTCAAGAAAACCCTCAAGAAAACCCTCAAGAAAACCCTCAAGAAAACCCTCAAGAAAAACTTAAGAAAAAACCTTGCCAAAAACTTAAGAAAAACTTAAGAAAAAACCTTGCAAAAAACTTAAGAAAAAATTTTGTCAAAAACTTAAGAAATAACTTTGCCAAAACCTTAAGAAAAAACTTTGTCAAAAAGTTTGCCAAAAATTTAAGAAAAAACGTTGCCAAAAATGTTAGAAACTTTGCCAAAAACGTTAGAAAAGTTAGAAAAACCGTTAGAAGAAAACGTTAGAAAACCTTAAACAAGAAAAGACGTTAGGAAAAGCGCTAGGAAAAGCGCTAGGAAAAGCGCTAGGAAAAGCGCTAGGAAAAGCGCTAGGAAAAGCGCTAGGAAAAGCGCTAGGAAAAGCGCTAGGAAAAGCGCTAGGAAAAGCGCTAGGAAAAGCGCTAGGAAAAGCGCTAGGAAAAGCGCTAGGAAAAGCGCTAGGAAAAGCGCTAGGAAAAGCGCTAGGAAAAGCGCTAGGAAAAGCGCTAGGAAAAGCGCTAGGAAAAGCGCTAGGAAAAGCGCTAGGAAAAGCGCTAGGAAAAGCGCTAGGAAAAGCGCTAGGAAAAGCGCTAGGAAAAGCGCTAGGAAAAGCGCTAGGAAAAGCGCTAGGAAAAGCGCTAGGAAAAGCGCTAGGAAAAGCGCTAGGAAAAGCGCTAGGAAAAGCGCTAGGAAAAGCGCTAGGAAAAGCGCTAGGAAAAGCGCTAGGAAAAGCGCTAGGAAAAGCGCTAGGAAAAGCGCTAGGAAAAGCGCTAGGAAAAGCGCTAGGAAAAGCGCTAGGAAAAGCGCTAGGAAAAACTTAAACTTAAGAAAAAACGTTAGAAAAAAGTTAGAAAAAACGTTAAAGAAAAAGTTAGAAAAAACGTTAAAGAAAAAGTTAGAAAAAACGTTAGAAAAAAACCCTAGAAAAAACCCTAGAAAAAACCCTAGAAAAAACCCTAGAAAAAACCCTAGAAAAAACCCTAGAAAAAACCCTAGAAAAAACCCTAGAAAAAACCCTAGAAAAAACCCTAGAAAAAACCCTAGAAAAAACCCTAGAAAAAACCCTAGAAAAAACCCTAGAAAAAACCCTAGAAAAAACCCTAGAAAAAACCCTAGAAAAAACCCTAGAAAAAACCCTAGAAAAAACCCTAGAAAAAACCCTAGAAAAAACCCTAGAAAAAACCCTAGAAAAAACCCTAGAAAAAACCCTAGAAAAAACCCTAGAAAAAAGTTAAGAAAAAACCCTAGAAAAAACCCTAGAAAAAACCCTAGAAAAAACCCTAGAAAAAACCCTAGAAAAAACCCTAGAAAAAACCCTAGAAAAAACCCTAGAAAAAAACCCTAGAAAAAACCGTTAGGAAAATCGTTGGGAAAAACGCTAGGAAAAACGTTAGGAAAAACTTAAACTTAAGAAAAAACTTTAGAAAAAACTTAAGGAAAAACTTAAGGAAAATCTTAAGAAAAAACTTAAGAAAAAAGAAAAAACGTTGCCAACAACGTTAGAAAAAATCTTTGCCAAAAACTTAAGAAAAAAACAAGAAAAAACTTTGCCAAAGACTTTGGCACACACTTTGCCAAACATTTTGCCAAACATTTAAGAAAAAACAAACGTAAGAAAAAACTTAAGAAAAAACTGTGCCGAAAACTTAAGAAAAAACGTTGCCAAAAACGTTAGGAAAAACGTTGCCAAAAACGTTAGGAAAAACGTTGCCAAAAACGTTAGGAAAAACGTTGCCAAAAACGTTAGGAAAAACGTTGCCAAAAACGTTAGGAAAAACGTTGCCAAAAACGTTAGGAAAAACGTTGCAAAAAACGTTGCGAAAAACGTTGCCAAAAACGTTGCCAAAAACGTTGCCAAAAACGTTGCCAAAAACGTTGCCAAAAACGTTGCCAAAAACGTTGCCAAAAACGTTGCCAAAAACGTTGCCAAAAACGTTGCCAAAAACGTTGCCAAAAACGTTGCCAAAAACGTTGCCAAAAACGTTGCAACAAAAACTTTAGCAGAAACGTTAGCAGAAACGTTAGCAGAAACGTTAGCAGAAACGTTAGCAGAAACGTTAGCAGAAACGTTCGTTAGAAGAAACGATAGAAAAAACTTAAGAAAAAACAAACTTGCGAAAAAACTTAAGAAAAAACGTTGCCAAAAACTTTACGAAAAAAACGTTGCCAAAAAGTAAGAAAAAAAGGTAGAAAAAAGTTAGAAACTTTGCCAAAAGTGTAAGAAACGTTAGAAACAACAGTAGAAACGTTAGAAAAACCGTTATAAAACACGTTAGAAAAACCTTAAACAAGGAAGGACGTTAGAAAACACGTTGTTAGAAAACACGTTGTTAGAAAACACGTTGTTAGAAAACACGTTGTTAGAAAACACGTTGTTAGAAAACACGTTGTTAGAAAACACGTTGTTAGAAAACACGTTGTTAGAAAACACGTTGTTAGAAAACACGTTGTTAGAAAACACGTTGTTAGAAAACACGTTGTTAGAAAACACGTTGTTAGAAAACACGTTGTTAGAAAACACGTTGTTAGAAAACACGTTGTTAGAAAACACGTTAGAAAAACTAACTACCTCAGGAAAAAACTTTACCAAAAACTCAGGCTAGAAACACTAGAAAAAACGCTAGAAAAAACGCTAGAAAAAACGCTAGAAAAAACGCTAGAAAAAACGCTAGAAAAAACGCTAGAAAAAACGCTAGAAAAAACGTCAGAAAAAAGTTAGAAAAAACGCTGGAAAAAGCATCGGAAAAAACGCTGGAAAAAACGTTAGAAAAAACATCAGAAAAAACGCTAGAAGACACGTTAGAAAAAACTTTGCCAGAAACATAAGAAAAAACTTTGCCAGAAACATAAGACAAAAACTTAAACTTATGAAAAACCTTAGAGAAAACGTTAGGGAGAGAAAACGTTAGGGAGAGAAAACGTTAGGGAGAGAAAACGTTAGGGAGAGAAAACGTTAGGGAGAGAAAACGTTAGGGAGAGAAAACGTTAGGGAGAGAAAACGTTAGGGAGAGAAAACGTTAGGGAGAGAAAACGTTAGGGAGAGAAAACGTTAGGGAGAGAAAACGTTAGGGAGAGAAAACGTTAGGGAGAGAAAACGTTAGGGAGAGAAAACGTTAGGGAGAGAAAACGTTAGGGAGAGAAAACGTTAGGGAGAGAAAACGTTAGGGAGAGAAAACGTTAGGGAGAGAAAACGTTAGGGAGAGAAAACGTTAGGGAGAGAAAACGTTAGGGAGAGAAAACGTTAGGGAGAGAAAACGTTAGGGAGAGAAAACGTTAGGTTAGGGAGAAAAAACGTTACGAAAAACGTTGGAAAAAACGTTGGAAAAAACGTTGGAAAAAACGTTGGAAAAAACGTTGGAAAAAACGTTGGAAAAAACGGTGGAAAAAACGTTGGAAAAAACGTTGGAAAAAACGTTGGAAAAAACGTTGGAAAAAACGTTGGAAAAAACGTTAGCAGAAATTTTTTTAAAAACGTTAGCAAAAACGTTAGCAAAAACGTTAAAACCGTTAGAAAAACCTTTAGAAAAACCGTTAGAAAAAAACGTTAGAAAAAAAAGTTACCAAAAAAAAGTTAGGAGAAAACACGTCAGAAAACACGTCAGAAAAC
>NW_009695192.1:30953-43281 GCF_000703405.1 Apaloderma vittatum | reverse complement strand
CCTTAACCATTCTATGATTCTGTGAATTATAGCCTAATTGGAGACCCATTATCTAACTTCCAGATATGCCAGACTCTTCAAATAACCATTTCCCTGCTTCTCTTAAACCATGATCTGGAATAATTTTATATAACCACTTTCAAACCAGTCAAGTGAAACACAACACAACAGCCACAGAAGAGTAAAGGATGATGGAAAGTTACAGGTCTTCCCCAGATCACATTTCTTTTCAAATCTAGAATTTCTTACCTCCTCGCAGCTGCTCTTTGGTGGGTTCTAAGGGAAGAAAGCCAGCACCTCAGTGCCGCGTAGCTTTCCGAAGTTTTCATTTACAGCTTCCATGCAGTCACCACTCACACTTGTTGTGTTTGTGCAAGGACATCATCATTCTTACCCACACAGCTTTAGGCATACCTGAGACCTCAGTAAAACCACTGTATACAACTGAAACGGCAATTCCTGTGATGTGTTTTTATCTGCATCATCATAAAATATTATTATCCTGTACTTAAGTAATTTTAAGTCCAAAAAACAAGCAAGGCTTTAATCAAGGGACAGAACCAAAATTCAGAACTTATGTGCTAGTGTGTAAGATCAAGTATTAGGATTGGAAAGAAATGAAAAATCCAAGTCTCAGAACAGTGGTTTTACACTCACCAGGGTGTATATGCCTACCTGCCTTTGTCTCTCAGTCCCTGCTACAAAAGCCATTAAAAGATAGCATAATGTGGAAAGCGATGGCTGTTTCTTTTCCTAGAAAAGCTTCTAAACAAGGTTATGTTGTTTATTTCCCAAACTGAAAAATAAAATCAGACCATTTTGCCATGAAAATGGAAAACAGTGCTTCATTGTCTTGCAACCAGAGAAAACTCAGTTTGGACAGCACTGGGAGAAATAGCTATTACCACTGTAAATAAAAACTTCACTGAATTACAGGGCTTGAAAGATAGTTTTGAAGGGTTAGCCAAGTTTTTTCCCTTCACTAAATAAAATTAATAGCATTTCCAACCTCAGTGAGAACAGCATGGGTGGGAAGTGATAGTCTACCCAAAGTGGAAAATTCTTTGCAGAATTTGATCAGTTGCAGAAGGAAAGAGGGTGGAGACAGTCTGCAATAAAGCCAAGAAAAACAAAAAAAATTGTCCAGACTGTAGCAACACAGAAAACCAAAACGATAATTTAGGATTATGCAATGTATTGATGCAAATATGGTGGTAAACCACTATAATAGTAATCAGTATGGATAAATAAATATAGAAAATTCAAAAAGAATTGCCAATTTTTAAAAAATATAATAAAAGAAGGAATAGACATCAAAAAGCTTCACATCTACTTCTAATTTAGCATACTGATTTCACTTCTCAGTTCCTGCATAAATAAATATTTATAAAGCACCCAGTATTCCTGTATCAGATAGCAGCTGTCCCACAGCAGTGAAATGCCTTGCTCCCAGTTGTTATCCTTGGGGAGCTGAGAAAAGACTGACACGGTAGATTGCAATCAGTGGAAACAGATCTAGCTTCCTCAAGCTATATTCTGTAGTGGCTGAGAAATGATGGGCATTGATTCAAAGAACCTATCTGCTGGCACAAGAGGCCAGGGGGAAGCCTGAGCCTGCCTTGTGTAAAGCTGCTGCAAGGGACAGACTGCGTCTGCTTATCAGGTAAACCTTGTGCGGAAAGGATGAGATATTTCTCAAGAAAAAGAGCAAAAGTTTACATTATAGGTCCAGAAATGATGTCTTCAAAATAGTATTTAAATCCATGTCTAATGTCTAATTCTAAGATGTTGAACCAATACATTTCAACATCCAAGCAAAAAATGGCAACTCCAGTACAAAGTTTATGCTTTGCTGTTACAAAAAAGTTACCCTCTACTACTGAGACTAAACTGGTAAGAACCAGAAAGATATTTTTCACTGCTGAGATATTTAGCTCGGTTGCACTAGATGATCCTTAAAGGCGCCTTCCAACCTGAACTATCCTATCATTCTCCATCCTGCTTATTCCAACTTCAAGTTGTAGGACAACTTTTTTAACACGTGTAAAGGTAGTAAATAAGCATTGCAAATGCATAGGAGTATACAATAATCTATTCAAATGCACCTCACAAAATTATGTTAATTAGCAAAGACTGTATAGATACCTTTAAAGGGGTAACACAAGATGCCTTATGTTATCTCTGACTCCAGGCTTTTCGTCCTTCTGAGTCTAAGGCACTGGTCACGTGGCTGTATGGACATTAAAGGAAAGGTGCCCTGGCTGAAGCCCACACAGCAAATCCCTGAAGAGACGTATTAGTTTGTCTGGGCAGAGCACAGCAACTGTGATCGATAGCTTCACCTTCTGCTATTTCAGGCGGCATTAGAACAGCACAGTGGCACCACGTAATTCTGAAGTACTGCTATAATCATTAACTTTATTTTCACTAAAACAGACCACCAAGCATTCAAACGGCAAGTGAACATGAGCTGAAATACAATTAGTTTGTTGTTTTGGTTTTTTTTAACAGAATTTCAAAGGGATTCTGATTTACCACAGTGTGTAGGTAACTACTACATGATGCTTTCAGAGACTTAAAAAGCTGTTGAAGATGCTCGACATGTCACTGCTTAGATATCCAAAAGCAGCGAGGAACAGATGACAGTTTCTCCTGATGTAAATAATACACAAATGCTTAACCAGGGTGCCCTGCACCAGCCCCTCTCGGCACCAGTACTCATGTGAACTCCTCTGCCTCCCCACCAGCCTAAGCAAGCTGAAGGTCAAGTATGTAACAGTTCAGGGTCTGTTACTTCGGCCTAGACTCTCATTGATCTAAATCCTCTTCCCTCCCTCCTGCTGTGTCTAATTAAAACATTGAACTCTCAGTTGCAGTTCACGCTGTGCTGGGGATCAGCTCACCTGGGCTGTACCCAGCCCGGCGCTCGGCTTTGCCCCGTGCCACCGTGGGCACAGCAAAATGAAGAAGCCACTTGAGCTGAGACAGGGTGGGATATGGAGAAGCTCCTGGGGTAATTTGGTGGCCCTGCAGACAGAAATAGATCACCTCCCTGGCTGCCAGGGGATGTTTACCCATGCTTGCCCGCCTGCTGCCTCCGCTCCTTCCCCTGCCCTTCTGCTGCACTGCTCCTGGCCACCTCGCCTCACCTCTGCCCCGTCCTGGGCTCTCTTTCCATGGAAGCAATGCAGTCAAGTCCCACCCAGTGCTGGTTTCCTGATCTCAGCCTCTAACCCCATCAGAACGCTCCTGGGCTAGTGGAATTTCTTCCTCTAAATTCAAACCACAGGCTCTTGTCCTATCAGTTTCTCTTAAATCACGTTCCTACTGACAGTTTAAAGAAAAGAGATTACCTCAGAATTATTTATAGCATCCTGACAATTCACATGACTTCTCTATATTCGTTTCTGATGCTTCTTATTCCTGAAACACTTGCAATAAATCCTCCATTCCCCTTCCAAGTTTTTTATCCTCCAGTCTTCTCTTTCCTCTTTTCTCAGTTAGAAGAGACCTCAGTTAGTCACCACTGAGGAACGGAAAATTTTCCCTTCGTTATTGTGTAGATGGCGAAAAGTAATATCCTAGAAGGAAAATAAAGAAAGCAGTTACAGAAATAAGAATACAAAATTACATAGATGAATATCTGAATTAGGAAATATTATTTTTGTTATTCTTATGATGAGTTCCAGTGGTGGGTCTGAATCAAAGAACAGTTGTGACAGCATTTTACTACATCTGCACAAGAGTACTGTAGCAGGTATTTTAATAAACTTTGAGACAACTGGTCACTTAAAGTGAGGTAGGATGTCCTAAAACATGGTGTTAAAAACAGCATCCATGCTATCCTCATTTCCTGGCAACGACTTTGTTTAAGGTGATAATTCTTACTCTTATTTCCTTCATCCTTAACATTAACTGGAATGTCCATGTAGATGCAGCAAACTAATAGCAGGTGTAACCACCGACAGCCCTCTAGACACTCACGGAACTGATCATACTTCAAAGATCTCATTGGAAAAAATTTCAAAATAAGGGGTAGAGGAGAACAATCCAGGGTCCACGTCTGTTTTCTAACAAGCTGAATTAATACCCTGCCTCCAGAGCTTTCAATGCATGCTAATCTTGTTAACCTATTAATTTGTTCATACTCTTACAAGGGTCTTCACACCTTGGATCAACTTTTAATTGATTTTTTTTTTTCAGGAGCACTTCTCATTCGCAATGATACAATTTTCCTATGGCAATTACCACAAATTCTCCTATTAAGTAGTGACATTATGAAACTATTTAAGCTGTCTTTTTGTGCAGCTCAGTAGCTGGAACTAAAGAGGTGAGAAGCCAGCACCACTCAGTAATAGCTAGCTGTGCTGTTGGGGAATCTTGTTGGACAGGATCCACCATGTGATTAACTATATAGACACAGGATGAAAAAAATCACACATGGCCTTGTTCAGTCTCTGCCTAAAAGCATGTGTCGGAAGCATGCTTGAAGAAAAATTGCAGCTAAAGGTGTGAGGTATCTGTAATAACAAAGAAACTTTGACCATCCTGCTACAGTATTATATGTCCTCCAACACATGTATTTTAAAAGGAGTCTTAACCTGGGATTTTTACTACATTGGCTGTAAAATAATACACGTACTGTAAATTTTCAGAGGAATGGCAGTGGAGTGATTAGTTTGGCTCTCTCTTTGGCAAGTCATTCTTTCTCTCACATCTGTCCATAACCTTGTGGTAATTAAGAGGAAAGGAATATAGGCTGACTAGTAATTGAAAATGGGATTTATTTCCAGCTGGTTCTCTGTTTCATTAGATATCTCCACAAGTCCCTCATATGGTAAATATTACCTATATGAAAACTTTGAATATACACAGCTGATGCACTGCCTAATGAAGAAAGGTGCACAGATGTTCAGTGACAGGGATCTCTGCTTTACTGCTCTTTGTCACGACTCGTGGTCAGCAAGGTGCTATTCAATAGATGAACAGCTCAGATATTAGCTGCTCCTTCATAGAACGAAAATGTTGGTCCAGTTTCAAGCAATTATCTCATTTAATTGGTGTGGTTTGCAACACTGATCTGCTAAAGACACTAGTTGAGTAATTCTAATTTGGGAATAATAAGGTACTTCCCCCATGAGTGTTATTTTCTAGAGTATTATTTGCCGTAGACTCACAAATCTGTTTCACATTTTTATGTGACTCAAATGGGTGGAAGTAAAGTTACAACAGCAAAGGGACACAGCCTAATACAAAATATAACACACATTATCAGATCACCATGTGTGCAGTACAAGACAAGGGTCAAAAGTCTATTCCTGAGTGACTAATTTAGCCAGGAATACAGTTAATCCAGCTTTGTTAGGATAAAGTTTTCCTTTCTCTAACATGGGCAGGCACACAACCTACCATATTTCACAAGGGTTTCTGAAGCATGGCCAGGCTTCATAAAATGCATGAAAGCTGTCAAATGGAAGGACCTGGCAACTGGTTAAAGACACAAAACAAACTACATCATTCACTAATATTCCACGTGATCCACCTTTTCCCTTCAGCTTTCTGATTCAGTTTCCTTACAGATGATTGGCCAGGAAGCTAAGCCACACAGGCAAAACAGCCTGCAGACATGGGATGCTTACCTAACTCAAGCAAGCAGAATCCAGCCTTGTGTGCTGGCACCAAGATGACACAAGAGAGTCAATTCCTGTCACTGACTCACTGTTGGCTCATGCATAGTACAAAACGTATTGTTTGGAAGAAGGCTGGATCAGAGTTGTCTGCTCCATGACACATAGGTTTGTTAACTTCTCCAGGAGGGTACAATTAGAGACAGAGCTGATCCTGACCTTATCTTGTACCACCAACCATGTGGAGTTTTTTTAACAGTGTCAAAGATTATGCCATTATGACAACAGCAGGAAGGCTTCAAACTTTTTGATATCCCTTGCAAATCAAGATAATAACCACTAGTATGAGCTGATATATAACAATCTGGAGAGGCGATTACACAGGCACAGAACCTCAAGGTGTTCACGCATTGAAGGCTGCAACCCACAAGATCTGAAACATCAACTGAGGCTGCCCTACAGGGGGGACTGTCAGCAATGTGGTGCTGAGCTTTAAATGGCAATGCCTACTTCAGTCTGGTGAAACCACCACTGCAAGAGGCCCTTCATCTGTTCACTAAACAGATGTTCTGGCTGCAGAGAAAGCTTCTGCTTCTCCTAGAAGCTGTCCACAAGCTGCGTGCCTGCTCTGTGGAAATTGGCCTCTCCAGGTAACAAAATTCTGCTTCCACATCCATCCAACTACTAATTCAACCCAAAAGCCAGAAACTGAGTAAATTAAGAGAATGAAAACAATTGGCCTCTTCAAAAAGGATCATGAACCAAGCCTCATTGTACATAAGGTGTTCAACGCTTCCAAGTAGCAAGAAATTCTGGTCATGGGTAGCTTGCCGTAGCTTGTCGTAGCTTGTGATGAAAGCTTAACGTATCTCCACAGTCCCTAATGGACAAAAATCTTCTCCCAAGGGCAGGTAAGCAGAACATCCAAAACCTTGCAGCAATTTCACCATCCACCAGCGTTAAATCCAGGAAAGAGATTATTCTCTTTCATTTCCTTCTCTTCAGTGTAAGGTACTTTCCTCTCCCTACAAGCATTTTCTAACATATTTTTGTTCCCTGCAGTAATCTCTACTTAATTTTCTCACTTAAAGTTCCATGGGACTGCAGTACAGTGCGCTCTAATGTTTGCCAAGTGTATGCTCAGCTACACCCTCTGTCAGCCCCTTCTGCAGCATTTCATGCCCAATGACAATATGATCTTTTTCACATGGCACATATGTCCTCCACTGACATATGCCCTTTGTTTATTCTGTTCCTTCTCCCTATGCACTCAGTGGGATCACCGTAAACTTATTTATTTCTCCTGCCAAACATTTAACTAGTCCAAGAAAGAGATACAGAAAGATTTCACAAAAAAAACCCCCACACCACTCCCAAAATAGACTTAATCCTTATGTTTGCTCTCCCTTTCACCAGACTCCCTGCTGGCAAAAATTCACATCCCTGTTAACTGGTATGCTTTTTTTGGCTGCTGGTATCTTGGGAACCTCTCAACAGCTGGCTTTTGTGCAAATCTATATCTGTATGATCTCATTATATTTTCATATATGGACATTTCCAGGATGAATGTGCTGAAGAATGCTTTCTCTGACAGTAATCAGTTATTGACTAACTTTTCTGAAGACAAACAAGTTTGTATTTTATTCTTTTAGCTCCTCTCAAATCTTCCGTCTTGTATTAAAAAATCTGCTTTGCAATTTAACCCTGACTTTTTCGTACTTCATGTTGCTAGTTGTCTTCATCTGTAGCTTCATTCTGAGTATTCATAAATAATAAAAGCCATTTTCAGTAATTATCCAAGATCATAAAAATTCTCAGGACAGGTAGTCCTACTGAAACCCAGAATCTCACTTGGCAGAAGTATTCTTTCTAGCTTCATTTTCCTGCAGTGGAGAAAACCTCACTCTTTTGTTTAACAGACCAGCTATGGCTAACACACCAGCACCTCACTATATTCAAACATAACACAATACATAAAAATAAGAAGCAAATGACTTGGAGAGACGGAACTGTTCCAGGAGCCCGAGGGCAATTTAGAAGGAACCTTGAGGAAATGTGCTGTAAAGGGGGTGAGTGACCTCAGCAGAGGTAGTCTGGAATGGAAATGGCATTATTATTTTTTTATAACATGTTGAAGGGAAAACTGATTCAATGAATGTTCATTGTTTTTTAACAGTATGGTATAAAGGACAGCATAGAGCATGCAGAAAAGCACCCACAAGCAGGCTCCCTTTGCAATATAGAGAATGCATCAGGTGAGTCTGCTTAAGAAAGGACAAAGGTAAAGGATAAACACATTCAGAAAACTGCAGCCAACTATTAATAAGCATTCTTCTTCTGCCCTTCAGTGCCCTCTCACCAAAGCACACACAACATGCAGATAATGTCTCACTTCAAAAATCAGAGCCTACCATGCCATCATCTCATAATCAAACACAGAATAAAAGAGAGCAGACTCACTGTTACCTGTCACAGTTCCTTGCTAAAAAATCTACTTATAACAAAATTAAAATTTCATAGAATCAGACTCATTAAGGTTGGAAAATACCTCTATGATAAATTTTCAGCTGGAATGATCAGACTTAAGAATCTGTAAAACTTGCAGTATTGCTACGTAGTGCTTTAAGCCAAAACACACAGAAAAACAGTGCCACTCTAACTCTCACAGCCAATTTCATTTTGAGGTTGTTCTGTGCCTTGTTTTGCTCATGCCTCAAAGTTACCTGTTAAATACCAATCACAAAATCTTTATTAGTGAGGCTATTTTGCCTTATAACTGAATTTAGAATCTAACTTGATTTGGGAGTCAATGAGGATGGTTATACTTTGAACTGTATGACAGCACTTCTACAGGCTCATCCTCAGCTATCTTATTCAAATAATCTGATTTTCTGACTCCTAGAGGAAGTAAAGACTAAGGAAATCTGTTCTAGTTCAGAGGTTTTTATTTTCAATAGTTAGAACACTATTTTTCTGGACAACAGCCTCTAAGATTAAGTGGGACACCTTAACAGCCTTTCATCTTTTACTCACAATAGTTTGAAAACAAGGTAACTCAACTTAAATGAATATGAAGAATAATACTAGGAAAGAGATACCTTAAGTCACTGAACACTGATCTCGTGGGGTCAAAGACTGACATTTACCCAGTCATCACCCATGAACCCTCAAGACAAACAATTAACACTTACTTAAGATCCTCAAAAAGTCACAGACGTTGTCAGAATACCCTTGGCAGTGCTATTTTTGCAGGTGATGTTACCAAGTCTAACCTATTTCAAAAATCCACCAAACGGGAAATTGCTGAGACAACCCCTATGATACTGCCCAAGCACAAAGCACTGCAGACAGTTGCCACGTCCAATAACACCACCATGTGTTGTACTGCCCCAAAAGATGCTTCTGCAGTCTTCAAAATGAACGAATAATGGAAAAAACCCTGTAAGCTCACAAGATCTAGCGATACCGTGTTTTCCAGTGCTCCTGCTTTCCCTGCCCTAGATGAAATCCCACAGGGAAAGAAACATCCAGCACCCCACCCCTTCTTCCCCCTTTCTCCCTTCCTTTTCTTGCCCCACATGCTGTATTTACAGGATTCAAAGCCCTGCAAGCTCATTCCAGTTGCAGTCTGTGTAAATAAATACAAGGGTAAAAAAAAATAACTTTGGGGAGCTTGGACCACTGCCAGCTTGCCTGGGTAACTGGACTTCGCGTGGAGCTGGAAGGGTGTTTTTTAAAGGGAGGGAAGCAGAACAGAACAGCTCAAGAATCTTGGCTCAGCCGGGGCATATTTCCTCCTAACTCTGGCTAAACCTCCGCACGAACGGCTGGACGGAGGAGTCGATGCGAAGCCGGGGAGGGAGGCTGCAGGGCTCTACACCAGGACTGCAGTAGAGCTTGCAGAGGCTGAAACCATGCTTTTCCTTTGGGCACTGGCATTTATTTTAGCCCTGCAGGACCAAGATCTTTTAGGTAAGTGATTCCGAACTTGCAGAGCAGAAACTATAGCTTAACCATAGTGTGGGGTGGGAGTGGGTGGTAAAGAATTGCTCACTCTATGGATTTTATATGAAGGTGACACAGCTGTCTGCCAAATTTATGTGGGAATGTTGTTTTGAACAGGAAAAATTCAGGTTTTGTGCTGTTAAAGTCTGTCCCGGAGACATGTTGCTTTGGAGGAGAATTTTCACTTTTCACAGGAGATACTATCACCATATTTTCAGAAATTAAAAACCACATTGAGGTGCTGCAGCCAGTGCCTTGCATTTCCATAATTACTGTTCTAGCAGCCTCATTAACATACACACTAATACACTCAGAAGTTCTATCAAAGTTCAAGATGAATAGAGAAAGTTCGTCCTTTATTCAAACCCTTCTATTTAGATCTGCTGGTAACAGCACTACATTTTTTTCTCTTCTGCTTTGGATTACTTACTCATAAGATTTTGAGGCACAAAACGCCTTCTCCAAATGCCTCGGGGTGTATGAAGGATAAACACAGAATATCTGATAAGCTTGCATCTGAATTTTACTTTCATTGACAGCAGATTAGTGCTGGAATAATCTGTAATCACACTCTAGCTGACTGTGTGACTGAAAGCTATTCAACTTGGCTAGTTCAAGGTTTTATAGTCCCCAAGTAACCACAAACCTGGCTTCCCAGGCTGTTTGTATTATGTGTTTTCTGCTAGCTGAGGCCCAGCTTTATTTTTCCTCTGCTCTTAGTTTTTGACAACACACAATGTTTGTATTTTATGGCAGGGTAGTAAGTTTCCATTACAGTTGAAACATTTTCTGAAAAACTGTTAGTCCCTTCCGCCCCCAAGTCCCAGTCACTCCCCTCGTCCTGACTCCCTTCCACCCTACTGGCTTTGTAATGCTTATCAGCAATGTATTGAAATATCAATACCTCAGCAATGTTTTTGTTCATTCCCCCAAAAGTATGGTTTTAAGCTGACATAACTAGCAAATGTAGATAAAATGCAGCTAAATAGAATAGTACTTGAATAATAACCGCAGTGTGAACTAGTACCCAGTATCAAGACAAGTGGTTGCTACTCAGTCAGGGAATCTTTTTCAGTGTCTTAGTGGTGTACTTTATGTAGGATGGGAAATTTTGTGTTTGTCACAACCAAGGGAGTACCCTGGCTGGCTGACAGGCTTAAGAAAATCCATCCCCACTTTCCCTTTGCTGCCCTTGAGTTGGTGAGTCTAACTTATGATTCCCATACAGATCATCCCTTCCAAGCCCCCTGGATTCCTCTTAAAAATGGTTTGGAGTTGGCTAAAAGTAGAATTTATGGTTACATTCAGATGTTAATTGAACAACTTCATATTCATAGAGCTCAGCCTTCAAACAGCTCCAGAGGAGAAGAGACTGGCGCGGGAGCCCTTCTGGATGCTGCGGTGTACTCCTGCCTAGCAGCTGCTTCTTTGCTGTTGTCGCTGGGTTTGTTTGTGGGGTGCTCTGCCAAGTACAATGTAGGCTGGGGCACTGGAGCATCCAATACTCACCCCATTTAAACGCATTCTCATTCTTAAAAAAACATCTGGGCAAACTGCTTTGAGGGCTGCAATGCCCCAGCAGCGAAGCCTTTGCTGCATGGTTATGCATGGCAGAGAGGGGATCTGGAGATCTCAGGAAAACCAGTACCTGGCAAGCGGGCTGCTCCCACTGATACCCTCCGGCTGCCTGAGCGACCCCAAGGCTGAGCACGCTGCCAGGGAGGCAAAATAGAGCTCCCCTGGAGACATTGCTGCTCAATACTCCACACTGTGGCGTGATCTGTTAAATTTACTTTGGGTTTAACTACAAGTTAAAGTAAACCAGTGGTTTTCATCATCATTTAGATAACGTAATATGACTTAGAATATTTCAGATCCTCTGATATCCATGTGCAATATGAAAGCTGAGAAGATCTACAAGCTAGACCATTGACTAGAAGAGAAAAAAATCCCTTCAGAACAGCCTATTTCTGCCCAAAATTGACCGATTGCATTCTCACAGAACAGCATTTTGCCTCCAGGAGATTAAACTACTACATTGCAGAATTAAATGCATAAAGAAATTTGAGAGATGTCCTGTCTTAAACCAGACTTGAAGTCATATTTCTCTACTTACAAACTAGTAGTGGTTTAACCCATACCCCATACTACTGATAATTTCAGTCCTTATAGAAACCTTTAGCATTATTGTCTTCAATGTACAGACTGCAGTCTGTGCACTCATTTCTCTGCTCCAAGGAGGAAGGAGAAAGAAAGTTTGTCACAACAAAGCGTACCCAGATATAGGTGTGTTTCTCAAAACTAGAGACACCTGTAGGTAGGGATTCAGTACAGAATTGAGCCTCTTTACAGATTTTATATATCTGTAAAGTAGATTTTAAAAATTTTTGTATATCTGTAAACCTCCTTGTTTGTTATATTTAGTTAAGAGGAATTTATAAAGTTTTAGGGACTTTACAACCTCGATGTGTAAAGGAAAGATATAGGTGTGTTTCTCAAAACTAGAGACACCTGTAGGTAGGGATTCAGTACAGAATTGAGCCTCTTTACAGATTTTATATATCTGTAAAGTAGATTTTAAAAATTTTTGTATATCTGTAAACCTCCTTGTTTGTTATATTTAGTTAAGAGGAATTTATAAAGTTTTAGGGACTTTACAACCTCGATGTGTAAAGGAAATGTTAATATCAAACTCC
>NW_009695192.1:7763-30880 GCF_000703405.1 Apaloderma vittatum | reverse complement strand
TAAACACTGCTCTAGTTGAAGCAGTTGTAAGTCTTGGCCATGGATGCCAGGATCGTGTGTGTGTGTGTGTGTGTGTGTGTGTGCGCGCGTGTGAGCTGTTGCAGAACACATCAACTGTCTGCCAGAGGAAAATCTATTTCTTGGACTTCTTTATGTATTAGAAAAAAAAAGTCCACAAAGATATTCTTTCATTGTACTAACATATTTCTTTCTACTATCTTAACTTACTCTATGCAACCACAAAGCTAAGTCACAGGCTCACCTCACCACATGCCCTCCACATGACCAGAGGTCCTATTACTAAACACAGACCAAAAGCCATGCCCTTGTAGAACTGAAAAACTCTTTATCCTCAGATATCCATGGTCATCCTCATATTGACGGTGGTATCAAATACTCATGTATCTCTCCTCCATTCTCAGACCAGCCTTAAGCTCACCAATTCTACATAACTTACGTTCTTCACATACTGCACAACACAGCTTCTCTTACTAAAACAGCTTACTAAAACAGCTCATCTCCTTCCCCACACACGAGTATATATTGCTACTAGCTATAATAGTCCTAACACTTTGCCTTAGTTCCCAGAACAAATAGACAGTCACACAGACGTAAATACATAATATAGGGAAACTTATGTTTGCAGACCAAAGGGTATCCCATTGTAAGTTACAGCATGAATTACAGTAACCTACCTGCAAAATTACGTAGCTCACATCTCTTATCAGTCCAGTTCCTTGTAGTCATTCTCCACTGCAGCAGCAAGCTGCAAGAGGATATTCCCTGGCTGTTTGTTTAGAAGACCAGCATGCTGGAAACACATTCCAAGTCAAGAGCTCCCTCACAGGAACATTTTCTTTGTTATCCTCCTTCCTTTTAATGAAAACAGACAAAACTTAAGGGCTTCTTACAATCACAAATATGATAACACAGTAGAAGAAAAGCGTTTTTTCAAGTAGTAGTTTTTCTTCTGGCAGACAGACATAGCAAGGGCCCCAAACTTTGCTGTGTCTGATAGGAAAAAAAACAAAAAAAGAGTGCCCACTGGCAGCACGAGATGTCCCAGGCTCTGCACACTCCGTTCTCAGTCTCCACATCTGGGTGAGTGAGTGCTGGAGTTCCCTTGTGAAATGAGAGTGACACGGATCACAATTGCAGAAACTTCCTCCAAATGCCGCCGTTTTACACAGAAATACACTGCAGCCATCACCTAGTCAGGAATGTTTTCTATCAAGTCCCATTCCTGATTTTGCGTATTTGACAAGCACAAGTGAGGTGCAGTAGGACCAGAATACATCACATCATGGCGTCTCACATGCGTGTTGATGGGACAGACAAGTTAGAGAAGTGAGAACTGGTAGGCTGATACCCTGGCCCAGCTTCACTAGTGCAATACATCCCGTAACACATGAGGTTTCCTCTTCCTTCCCTCCTCTTTTAGGGAAAAAGAGAATTAAAGTAAGTTCAATCTTAACTCATCTAGGATCTGAAATAATATTCATAATAGGATATCCTACATCTTGACAAACAGACCATGAATCAGGTCTGCAAGTTTGGAACTTCACTTTCAATGTGGTTATTTACCTTCTAAAATGAATACTAAAAATAATTAATTTAATGGAAGAAACTTATTTCATAATGTTTCCATTGTTGTCAGAGGCTCAAGAATCTTAGATACCAGAGGAATCCTTTGGATTTTGTTCCATGTTTGAAATCTTGCCAAGACTTGGCATTCAGGGAACAGTTTACAGTGCATGTATAGATTACAGATTAATCCCGAATCAGGAATTAAAAAGTTCCAACATATCTGCGTGAAATGATTAAAAAATCCCCAAACCAAACCAATACTCTCCTGCTCCCCATAATTCTAGAAGAGTTTTCTAATGTCAATTCTCTGTCTAATATACAATGCCTACTTTCCATCTCCTACTTTAGACATTTGCCCTGTATGGAATTTGCAGTGTCATTCTGCCATAAAAACTAGAGCCTATTAAAGGTGTATGCACAGATATATATGTATATATATACACACATCTATGAGCTATATATATATATTTGCATGTTTATATAAGGAAACCCCTGCAGTTGCCTCCAGTGTAAAGCTGAGTAACCCATGACAGTATATAAGAGGCTAAGAAATTTTACATAGTTACTACAATTCCTGCAGTCCTTTATTGCAGCCCCTTACCATTAAGCAAGTAGAAACTCTCAACTCTAAAAAGAGGTTCAGAGTTGCCTAAACCACAGCTAAGCAATAGGTAGAGTTTTATGGATTACAGCCTGGAAAATTCACTATGTTTAGTTCACCATAGGCTCCTGAGCATGTAAGAATTTGAAGACAATCTGCACATGAAAGAGCATTTCCAATACGACACATTCTATCCAAATCAGTTACCTTTGTTGTATGTGCATATATATATATACATATGTTGTATGTATATATATATATATATAAAATACAGCTTAAAAGGAATTTGGATGCAATGGTGATTATGAAACCAGCACTGGTACAGAAAGTTAACCCAGAACTTCCATATCTAAGGATGCCAATGTAGTTAAGGGTTGACATAACTGGAAACTAAGTTTAATGCCTTTAAGAAGAGACCCCAAAATTTCATATGACCAACACTCTTGGTTTAACATGGTCTTATGTCTAAAGACTGGTAGTATCAATCCAGGTTCAAAGCAATTGAACCTTTCCTGTATTCAGCTGCAAGTTGACTTCAACCACTTCTGTAAACCTTGTAATTTCTCAGGCTAACATTCCGAAGTTATCTACATACTTTAAATGAGAATCTAACACTTACATTTAAATGAGGAATAATTTAAGCAAGGATCAGCAAATCCCTTCAGAAATCTGTTGCATTCTTCCCAAACTGGTTAGGGGGTTCATCATGTGAACTTGATTCTCACGTTCATTACTTTTTTTTTCTTATTGGAACATAAAACCTTTAACACTCCCTTCAATTTCTCATTAGAAGCTATCAGGCCACCTTGTGCTATACACTCCAGCAATAAAATGATACTGCTAACCCTAAGTCAGTGCAAACAAGAACACACAGCACAGTGTCTTTTCTTGAAGAGTTATACATGTTCTTCTTAATTCCCTTGGTCTATCACATAATTTGAGGCTTCTTTATTTTCCATCTGGTTCCTGGTAAATCTCGCTTTTCGCTCATTCAGCGTGTGGCCTGCTTTCTTTTACCCCTCCCTCCCTCTGAGCACTACATGACCTCTCAGTTAAGTTTCAAAACCACACAGATCCTAGAATGCAAAAGGAATTTGATAGACTCTAAATCCAATTAAGAATGTTGTGGTGACTCAGCTTGAGCTTCTCCATAACACAGACCAAAGAACCCAACCCAGTAATTTCTCTATCAAGCCTGTTACTTCAGTTTGACCAGCAATGCATCTTTAGGAAGGAAACCTACAAAGACCATTTAACAGCATCTCCATAGACAGAATCCTGATGGTCCTAGAAAGGGACTTCTTCAGGGATGGTGTAGAAGCAACACCTTGAGGCAATGTATCAAATGTACAGGAGGCAGAGGAGGTTAAATGAGAAATATTCTACAACTAAGGCCTTTACTCTTAACTTGTTTGCTAAGGTTGTTTTAGTTCTTACTTCATTAGTCTTTCTATCCCTTGCTTTCAAGGTTTGTATGGTCAGGCTGATGGCGATCCATAGATCTTTACTCTTCATCACACTACTTCTTTCAAACATTAGGCATATTCTCTCCCTTAGCATAGCCTTACTAGCAACTGACTCAGCCAGTCTCCGTTTTCCTGCTCCATCTGCTGGCGCCTGGCTCTATCACAGCACCGGGCGGTCCCAACTACCCAGCTTCACCGGCACCGTCAACGTAGCACAGAGCATTACACGGTAGGAAAAAGGCACAGGCTGTTTTCTTGTCTTGGAGAGCTCTGATTCTTGATGGAAAATAATCACCAAAGAATCAAACAGAACAGGCTCCGAGAATTGAACTGAGCAGCTCACTTGCAGGAAGCATCATGTGGGAATTTGCAGGTGGGAAATGAGCTGAAAGGAAACGTCCCCTCTCGGATATTGAAACATAACAACAAATATCTGCCTGAAGTAACCCATTAAGTTTCAAATGAGATATTTAAGACATTGAAATATGCCTCCTACATGTGTGCTTAAGCTCTCAGAAGTTGCAAATACCTACATATTTTTAAATAATTTATACAGCATACAAAGAACAGCATACTTTGAAAAGTTGTTAGCTTTCACTATCAAAGTTTCCTGCACTTATGCATGTCTTTTGACACATAGACAAATAAAGATTCTAACTTAATTTGAAAAATATTTCTTGAGCAACGAGAGACCATGTTCATGGAAGTATCCTAGAAGGCCATTAGGCTTTTACTTACATGGCTTGCAGCCTTCCATTCTTCACTCTTCTTAACACCAGCTGCAATACAGAGAGGAGCAGCGCTCGTAAGCAACCTGATTCTCTTTGAGCACATGGCAGTTACTGCTTCAGCTGAACCGTCTGACCAGAGTGACCCAGACACATGCCATGTTCACAAGGGACTGGAGGTGCTAGCCTTCACCCAAACTTTCCATCCAACCTTGCGATCCAGCCATCTACACTTAGGTGAATACAGTGAGAAGTAACCTCCTGGGGAATTCTTAAATTCTTCCATTTGCTCTTAGTCCACCTAATGATTTCGGCTGCCTCTTTTCACATTTCATTTGTAGTTAGATCTGGGAGTGTTCTCAGCAGTCAACAACTGATCCACAGTTACCTCATCACCATGCCTTCTGCTTGCCCTTGGTCCTCTTCTCTCCAGCACGATGGGTGGCAGTTCAGCATACAGCTGAATTGGGCCATCAGGCTTGATGCCAAGAGCTAGAGCTGAGAACACTGGAAAGGTGGAAATTTTATTAAACTCTGACAGCAAAATGCCATTTACCTTTCCATTATCATATTATTAGGAAAGCCAAACTCTGTAGACAAAGACTGGCCACTGCTTTGTAACCACCATTACTGACACAGAATTTCAGGATCTCCATGTTGTATCAGCCATGATGGAAAGAACATGTAAATAAGCAAAAAATTTTGAGAAGTATCATGGTTCGCTTGACCACTAAGTTACATAACAGCAGTCCCAAAACACCACCAGCAGGTACACTGAGGGAAAAAAAGCCAACTAGAAAGCAGTTAAAGTACCTGCCATATTTCATCAGTCTTCTGTAAACAGGCAATTCTTTGGGCTTCTGTCCCAACAGCACCACCTCCCGGTGAATACTCAAAAAAAATCCTAATCAAAATCTTGTTGCAGATAACCAAAACTTCTCCCTCTTTAGCTCTAGCCAAACCAGTTTTTAAATAATGCCTAGCACATCAGATCCCATTTTAATCCTGTCCTCCTCCCCATCGTCCAGTTTCAAGGATATTATTCCAACTCAGATTACATCTCTCATCCCATCAAACTGCAATGGCTACAATCCTTGCTGACATGGGTTTGCCAGCACCTGATACTTAGACTGCAGAAAATTTGGCAGAGTTGTGATGAAGCACTGCAGCAGTTCCAATTCATTGCTCTTGCATAGCAGTACTGAAGACAGAAATAGTTGCCCTTCTTATGTTTCTTGCTGGTCATTATTATACAAGCTCAGTCTCCTTTGTCTCTTACAAAGACCAAGAGAATGAGCTACAGCTGCTTTCTCATTATCATAGCTGCCTCTCAACAATCTCAACAGATCTCAAACAGGAAAAAGACCTAACTTAACATGGAGCTAGATATGTGATCACTTCAGTGAGGTTTAAAATGCTCCACACATATTAAAAGCTAAATGTTACTGAATGTTGCACAAAAGCTATTAAAATTGGCTCAGTTAAAGCATGGACACCAGCAAGTGCTGCCCTTTCATGCAGTATAGTCAGCAGAGTGAAATGTTCAAAGAGCAAGAGCTCATGAGTATTCAGAGGTAAACACAGACAACTGACAGAGATCAGTGACTTTCTATATAGCACCATATACATACAAGTGATTTGGTCAGCAAACTGCATCAGCTGCACACACATTTATGGTTTCCCTCCCCATTTCAAAATCAGACTGATATGGACAAGTTTTTTTGCACAGGGGAATCACCAGCTTGTACCCATTCAGGGCAGACATGTACAAACTTGGCTACTCTTCAAGGCTTTACTGTACCAGCTCCTTCTCAAGAAAGTTCAACAGGAACTGATGTGTAAGGCACATCTAACCAATGCTTAGGTTTTATACTTGTAGAGACAGTTACAGTCTATAAATTTACTCAGGAAAGAACATATTATGTAAAACACACACAGAGAAACGAAACAATACCTTTGGCAAGAGAAAACACCTTGTTCTCACCAACCATGCCAATGTGTACAGGCAAGGAGACGTTCACAGCACTAGGGTACAGCTGTAGTTACTGAGAGACAGTTTCAGTTTCTACCGGCGACTCCTACAGGAATTTTTGTAAACACTGCTCACTGTGCAAAGTATCATGGTAAGGACTGCTACTAAAAAGCTGCTGCTAATTGAGTGTGTTAACTGTTCTTCCAGCTGCTGCCGACCCTGTCAGTATGTTACCTGGAAGTTTGGAAGGAGGAAGCTGGTGTAATGAGCACGACACAATCCATGGACGCTTAGATATGATTGAAGAGGTAAGAGCTACTGTGCTGGCTCCTGGACCTTACCAGACCTGTGCCCCATCCTTTTGACCAAAGAAAAAAAAAACAAGAATAATGTTTCTAGACACTGTCCTTTCTTGATTTTATTCGATTCAAGGTCTGACTATTTTTGTTTCCAGATGCTAACTGTAACTATCCATAAAGCCAGTAATACCAAAAACGTATAATCTAGATGAATTCCAAAGAACTGACTAACAAATCACTAGTACAGATCAGCCTTTTCTAAAATGTTTATAACTGTGTCTTTAATATAACAATCTCAGAACTGATACTTGTAAAGTTTCACATCTGCTCAGGGCTAGATGGGAATTCTGCAGGTGACTCCAAGACTGGCAGGAGTTTCTGCTCACTCCTGCAGACACTCAGGAGCTAAATGAACTGGGGTTCTAGGAAAGCTGCAGAAGTTTTAAATTTTTCCCTGGTGTCTTAAGCGCTCAGAAGATATGTGTCCAGTGGTAACTATCCCCAGCTGGATAGCGGCAAAACTGCATGTTACCCAGTTGGTTCTCAAATGGCAATGTTACTTCTCTCCTGCTCTAGTCCCAGCCCTCTTCTTTCCACTCCGTCATCTCCTCTCATCTTCCGTGCAGATTCTTTTCTTGGATATGACGGTGGTTCAGAAATGAGAGAGAATTAAAAACAAATTAATGCAGACCTCCCTCCAAGAAGTCAAATTACAGGTGATACTTCATACAGAGGTGCTGTAATTTAACTCTTGCAAAAGAAAGTTTTAATACTTCATGCCACTAGAGGCCAGCATAGCACAAGAAATATTTAAATCTGCACTGCGCAATAAATTAAATTAGCTCTTAGCATTATGTGACATTAGATTTGTACTTCTGCTAAAACATTTGGTACAATTCCTTCCACTTGACCCTTTGACTATTCCACTTCTCTGTTGATTTCCCTTGTTTTCATTAGAAGGTGGTAAAAACAGTGGAGCATCTAGAATCGGAAATCAAATCGCTCCTCAACATTATCAGTGAAACAACATCAAATATCCCCATTACTCCAGGAACACCACTTATAGACATTTTTGATGGTAAGTATATCTAGTGGGATATAACCTAAGTTGAAAATAGTGTTGCATATGTTATTACCGAATATGTCATCTTTTGTGAGGTAATTCCTTCATTCAACTGAGTGCAGCTAAGGCCTCAGCTGACCAGTATCGAACACCAGGTTTCAGCAACTATTAAAGGGGCTGGGGGGGAGGGAGAAAAAGGGGAAAAAAACCCCACCAAACAAACAAAAACTCAGCCAAGGAGCTAGATACATGAGCTACACTGAAAGGTTGTTAAACTGGGGATGTTTAGCGTAAAGAATATAAGTAGCCTGCCAGAATGAGTAAGGCTGCCACAAAGATGGAAAGTTTTGTTGCCCATTCCAAAAGCAAATAAAACAAGAACAAATGCAGCAAGAAAGAGCCAAACAAAATACATCGCAAGGTTTCTTAAAAGGACTCTTCTCTCAAATTAGTAATGGTAGGATGAGGGGGAATGGCCTCAAGTTGCACCAGGGGAGGTTTAGATTAGGTATTAGGAAGAAATTCTTCACTGAGAGGGCAGTGAGGCACTGGAACAGGCTGCCCAGGGAGGTGGTGGTCACCATCGCTGGAGGTGTTTAAAGAACGAATAGATGTGGCGCTTGAGGATATGGTGTAGTGGTTAGAGAAATGCTGGGAAAAAGGTTGGACTTGATGACCCTGGAGGTCCTTTCCAACCATAATGATTCTGTGATTCTGTGACAGCAAACCCCTGAAATGACAGAACTATACTTTCCCCAGCACTGGAAATGTTTAACAAGCATCATACCTGAGAAAAGCAGAGTAAACTAAGCAAACTCAAGGTCTCTTTCAGTTTTAAGATCCTGTGATTCTTTAGTTTCATGTGTGACGAAACAAAGGAGGGCAACAACATACAAAAGAAATTACTGGAAATATTACCACTTTCATATCTTAAACACAGTTTTGACACACAAGTTCCTTATACAGAAGATGCTCCTGGATAAACGTTTTTGGAATAAATTAAACCATAACAGAAATTACTTGGAAAAGACCATGTAGACTACACATCTTCTTACAATGCTTTGCCCCCTTCATTCCCGGCCCTAATACCCACAGTGCATTTAACAAGGTGAGAGACACTCCCGATGGAAAATAAATCTCTTGTGGAAAGGTATGAGCACTCAGAGACATGCTTACGAAGTCAGTTTTGCCTGTGTTGGTTTTTTTGTTTGCTTATTTACATGGATGCATGCACACACATGCAGCCTATAGTGCACTTAAGGACTGAAGGTGGGCCTGAAGCACACACAGCAGTAGAATTTATATTGGTTTTTAGTTCTTACAGTTGGTCTGGTCACCAAGACTGATTATGTCCTCACCAACTTTATAATCCATTAAAATTTCCAGTTTTCTTTGAGGGCCAGTTAATAGGTAACAGTTAAGTTACTCCCCTGAAACGATATTTTAAAAGTATTCCAGTAAAGTGTTACAATGAATTTAAAATCGAAATCCTAAGTCAACCTCAGCATATTTGCAGCACATCCATAGTAAGTACTACTGGGATGGAGCTTGTAACAACATTCTGTGATACAGTGAATCCAAGTGACAACTCCCCACTTTAAAGTAGCAGGATTCATGTTTCAAACAACGTTTATCCACAAAGATTGATCCTGATCTTATAACCAAAACTTATTACAGCAACTCTTCTCCATACAGATTAACAGCTGAGCACTACGAAGACAGAAGACAGCTGAATGTAACAGTACCGTTGTCAAATAGTTGCATTTTTTGTTGATTTAATAAGCTCATGTTTCCAGAATTTTAGCAGGGATGAACAATCCTCAGCTGTAGTTTTGCCTTCTGTATTCCTGTGCTTTATAATAAACAGATATTTGCCTTTAGGCACTATTTCAAAGCCTTGTATTTTAAATCTCTCAGCAGCCCTCCTTTATCAAAATAGCATTTCAAACACAGCACTCTCAGTAAGAAAACAAGATCAGATGGGGTACAAGACTAAAGCCCAGCTAACAAACTTTCCTCAATTCAACAGTTCTTTCCCTGGAAAAGAAGTGAGCTTTTGTTGTCACTGTAAATCAAGGAAGATACACTTTCAGCTGCAATTCCTCTCAAGATATGCTTAGATTGTCTGACAAAAATGAGTGTATGGAGCAGTCTGGCTTTAGACATCATCACATTGTGGCCATTGACCGAAATGGAAGTCCCATGTGCGCATCATCAGAATTTGTCATTTGGACCCGCAACCACCTTATTCTGGAGTAATCTTTACACTCTTCTCCCTTGCCATAGTGACAATGCGACGCAGAATTAATTCCAACTTCCACCCCTATGACATCCCCATTTTTCTTCCACAACAAACAGCAACACTCACAACTTCTAGGAAGAAGGACCTGCCTGACTTCTGCGGATTAGAGTGCAAGCATGCGTGTGTGAAATAAGAGAAGGAGTTTGGACATTCTTGACTAACAAGGAGTCTATTTTCACTGACGTAGCTCCAAACCTCTTCCCCTCTTGTACTTTTTCTTTCCTTTACATGTTTCTATTTTGAGAATGAAAGGCTGAAGAAATGTCATCCACACTAAGAGAGGATAAAACCTCAGAGTTCCAAGAGTCAGAGAAGATAAATTACAATATGCAAAATATAGTTATTGCTCAGTGTTTTCAAATTACATACAGGGCGTACAGACAATTGCTCATCAACAGCATACCAGTCCCAAACTCATGCCAACACGATTTTTGAATAATTCTGTAGATTCAAGCAGAGAACTTCTATGGATAACTAAGTTACATAAACTGACTCATCACTTGCATGTAAATCAACACAAACACCAAAAAGCATTGTTTGCAAAGAGGTAGAAGATAGACAGCTTTAATTTCATCATCTCTTTTTACATATATATATTTAAGGCAGAGTCCAAAACCTTGAAACATTAACCATAGGATCTTTACTCCTGTCAACATCACTGCTGCCTTGTGACAGCTGCCCTAGTGAGAATGAAATGTAGAACATATCTTCCTTAAACATGATCAAGGAAAGAAAACAACTCACAAAACTTCTTTAAAACAGTCTCAACTAGAGAAAAAAACTCAAGGCTCTTCTCTCCATGTATCAGGGAGTAGACTAGCATGAAACAAAGTCTGCCTGGAATATATATAAAACTTCCTTTAAAATGCTGCACAATGTTTATACAACATAAAACCTTAAATCATACAACTGTGATTTTTGTTCCATACAACAAACATATTTCAGCATAATACAAGCAGAAAAGAAATAATGACCTGTCATGCATGGATTGCTGAAAATACTATACAGAATCCTGAGCAGTTGGCAGCAAGCTTGATTTTTTTTTGGCATTTATTACCTACTATTTTTTAACTGAAGAAAAGATATATGCAATATTGTCTTTTAAAATGTAATTGCTTTAAGAGAAACAGGTCATTACATATTTACTTTTGGAGGAAAAAAATGATGCTTTAAAGCAAAACTGTGAAAATAGCAGCTTTTTTTAACAAAGCCCAATGCTCCATTTAGTCATTTCCACCACACAACTTGAGTAGGATTTTCCGGTAGTCTCCTGAAGTATCACCCTGGAAAGAAATCCAGAAAAAGAAACGTTGAAGACCCGTGCTTGAAAATGCAGAAAAAAGAAGCGTACACATCCTAAAGATGACATAAAAAACCAAATGAGATGAATTCAGAGCTGAAAGCAAGCAGGTGTTGACCTCTTAAGGAAAAGAAAAATAATTTGAAAGCTTGCTAATTAGAAATCACTCCAACAGAATTATGCAGTAAAATATGCTCCTTCTATAAGTAGAACAAAAAGTGTCCAGAGAATACATTTCTTTAGCAAACTGTATTTGGTATACAGATTCAACTACTTACCTGGGAATAGTTCAGTGAAAAATCTCACTGAAAAGCTGTCTTCCAGCAAAATGTATGAAAATATGGAAAAATTAATACAGAAGTCCTTTTCCTTGCAGATGGATAATCTGGATATTTTCCAGATGCAGTGAATGGAAGTTTATTCTTTATTATGTTCAAACATATTAAAATTTACTCTTTTTATGTTCAAAACAACACCCCAATATCAAAAGATCTAAGAAGTGTTTTGTTCACAATTAGAAAACATCTCTTTCACGTTGTGGGCAGTGAAAGTCAGTGTGGATGCACACACAAATATGCAATTAATCACAGAAGTCCTTGCTGTCCGAGTTTTGCCTGGTGCTCTTGGGAGGAAAGTGTTCCCTAGGAGCTGCTCATTAACTAGTTTTAACTGATGAGGCTTGCCAATCCTTTTCATGGAACAGTTTCAGCTACTGTGTTTTATATCATCCTTTTTCAGCTATGAAAACTGCTTTGTCCAGATCAAAAGCGTTACAATAGTGACAAGAGACGCTTTGAAGATCAGGATAAACCCTGTGCATGTGTAAAGCACAATCCCCCAAATATAAACCATTTCTGTTTACACAGGTGCTGAAAGAACTGTCCACTTAAAACAAAAAAGAATTAAGAACTTTCTTCCCAAGGATGTTTTCAGCTCTACTTTTACAGAAATAAGTAGAGTTTAGACACACATAACTGTGCACATGCATGCCCCATGTTTATTGAAATCAAATTTTTAATAAGTTCAGCCTACTAAATGGACTATAGGGACTGTTCCTGTTTACTGAACAGTAAAATTATTTTAATGATTATTTTAATGATCAAAAGGGAAGGGAGGGGAGGGGGGGGAAGAGACCTATAGCTTTTCCATCAATGTCTCATTGTGTTTTACTGACACATGGGTGGTTACATGGCATGTGACTACTGTGGTAGAAGCACAGCTTCACTCCAGAGTTACACACTTGGAAAACCTTCTGCTAGGTGATCCTCTGTGGCACATGGGCAGAAAGATCACACAGTTGCTGGCAGAAGAATTCTATCGAGACTTTTTGGTGCACACTATCTTTTGCTATCTCTGCAGGATTCCTTCCAAACACCACAAAGCTGCAGATGCTCAGTGTTAACAAAAGAAGGAATAAATAGGGGCTTCACAGATTTGGCATCTTCATTACAAGGTAAATGAAAGCAGCATCGCTTGCTCTCCTCCCAGGTCTTACAACCTTCCCCACTGGCCTGCCAAACTCTTGACTATTGCTACAGCTGTTAACAGCAGTAGTAGTGAGGAGCAACTGCTAAAGAATTTGAAGTTTAGTGTATTTCAAAAATCTTGCACTTTTAAAAGCACATTAGGAGCTTTATACTCTTTCGACACACACATTAGGTAGAACATCATCACTACTCATTTGGAGGACTTACTGATTTCTACAAGATCACACACAGAGATTGGGACAGAGACCAGACTGAAAATCAGGTCTCTAAAAACCCTCCGGACAATTTTCTCTTTCCTTCCTTGCCTGTTGGCTTCCTTCCCATCTCTAGCTCATCCAGCCTCCACGCAAAAGGAAGTGCTGGCAGTTCAGCCTCTCTTCCCCTGACGAATGCAGCAAAGCAAACACAGCCAGCTACACTCAGTGCAGTTAGTAACCATTCAACATAAGGACCCGTATCCTCCTAGCAGAAGATACATCCTGGCAGTGAAGATAAAAGCTCCCAAGTCTTACAGTGATATCCGAGTAGAGGGATCTGCCATACATCCGCTTGTATTCTGCACGTATGTCCAGCAGGTCGATCTCGCTGCGGGACACCATAATTCGAATCAGAGTTCTGTCTTTTGTTCCTGCTCCCTGAAACAAACAAAACAATATAACGTATTAATAATGTATGGATAATGTATGCGATACAGCACTTAAAAAAGAAAGTCAAAAATAAAATAAATCATCACCCCACAAACAGCTATTTACTAGCATAACTTAAATTCAGTAAGCTTGAACAGAATATGGCCTATCATGCTTTATTATATTAAATTTGCTGGTAGGACACTAACAGTCCTTTCCCTGCACAAGAACCGTTAGAAAAAAGAAAAACTTGAGGGGGTTGCCAGAGGGACAGGGGGTCAGGAAAGTTTGGGGCATTTAATGGCCTATTTACTTCAACTACATCTCCCTCCTTAAAAAGACGTTTCCATGAGTCTTAGGCATATTTGCGTTTTACCAAATCAATACTTTCTTTGTTTAAGGTATGATTGTATGCATCTCTCTAAGTGGATTGAATTAGCTAGATTTGTCCAGCCTTTCATAATGACTGCCTCTTGTTAGCCATCTGCCCACTGAAAAAATCTCATTCCTTCAGCTGAACAATTCATTCCACTGAGTTGTACAAGCATTTTTTTTTTAAAAAAAAAAACACACTACAAGTTTACATATCTTGTCATGGGCACCTACCTTCATAGCATTGTGTAATCTCTCTGCAAAAAAAGCTGGCGTGTTCTTGAGGCACTTAACTGCGAAAAGAAACAGTATTACAGAAATCCCAGTCATTTTATAATAGTCACGTGCTTTAATTTTACATAAACATATACTTGATACAATGCAGCTTCCACTCCTTCAGTTAGTCACGGAAATGATTTTTAATCCAAACAGTAGCTACGATAAAGAACCTGCTACACTTCATGGCTCAAAGCGAACTTTTCCATCACTACAAACCATGTAGTGTCAAGCAGCCATACTGAATCTGTCAAGTTTAATGACCAGATTCTTGCTTCTGAAGAGAAGAGGGGTTGGGAAGGGGGCAGAAGGCTTGAAGGAAGACGTAGTTAGTGGTGCTCATGGCTTTCTCCTGATTTAAGAATTTTTAGGCAATGCATCTGCAAGGTATGACAAATTCAATACCTGCCCTAAGACAACTTGAGAAGCCACCTATGACAGAAACCTCATCCTTATTCTGAAGTTAATTTTTTTTAGCCATGAAGTTCACTATGACTCCTGAAAAATTCTTTAAACATGTAATTACTTGTTTTTATGTTTAATTAGCACAGTCCATTAGCACCTGAAAGAGGAAAATCTAATCAGAATAATCAAAGAATCCTCCATTACTCATCAGAATTAAAATCTCTGTATTGATCCTATGTTGGTTACAAGCAAACAATCATGCAATCTATGGCAAACTACAGAGAAAACAAACCACACTTGACTTATATTTTATAGCACAAAAAATAGCATGAAAAGCAATCATGTAAAATTGATATAGAACAAAAGGGGTAAATCTAAATACACATTTCACAGCAACACACATTCTACAAAGGAAAAAGTACTTTTCTGAATAGGAAAATGCAGATGAGAGATAGGAGTTCATCTTACACAACTGTCAATGATACGTATAATACGTTTCAAAAATGAATGACAAATGAAATGCATGTTTCTTTATCACTATATTTAGCTAAAACAGCACACTTGCACTTTAAGATGTTGGAAGATGTTATTGTAAGTTACCAGTTGTACAATCCAGAAAGCTTTAAAGAAAGCAAAATTAAATATTTTCAATTAAAAAAAGTGCTTTTTTCCTGAAAATAAGATTCATAGAGCAAATGATGCTAATATCGTTGATGGATATAGAAATGTATGTGTGTATATACATATATATACACATGTAAATAAAAAAAAAAAACCAACCCAAAATCTAGTCAAAGGAGTTACTCATGAATATTAATGACAATTCCTGCCCCAAAAGCTACTGACTTGTTTGCAAGCTCCAGTCCCATTCTGAATCTGTATCTACAGGGAGAGCTGTCAAGTGACTTCAAGCCTCTTTACTGAGGCGATCTTTTCCTACCAACACTGGGAAATATTTCTTTTCCCAAAGTTTGGCTTTCTAACAATACTTTTTGGGGTGGCAAATTCTCAATCCTGGAAAAGGTCTGCAAATGTATCACACCAACAGAGCTGGACCCAGTTTGGGTCAGTAAAAGGCCACTATAGCGTCAACTTGGTGAAGCAGAGTAAGTACAATAGTTTCATAGTTCACATATGCACAAGGCAGGAGTGGAAGAAAACTGATTTTCATTTTACAAGGTTTTGTTAGAAAATTCCATGAAAAAAAAATCTGTTGCACTTAGGCCAAATGTCTTCTCCCGTCTTGTTCACAGGTGATGCGAAGTACATTTTTCCTATTTATTTTGGTAGGAGATTTATTTGATTTTAATTTTTTTTTGCTGTTGCATCACTTTTCTAGCCTCTACCATATTCAAAACCAAAGAACACCACTTTGGAAGCAGCAGCTCTAGACACCACAGTAAATTCACAGTAATAAACATGAAAAGAAATGGATATATAAAGAAGCAGTCTTGTCTAAGAGACAAGAGACAAAAGACAAGAGAGATACACAATTTTACCTAGAATAAAACATTCCAAATAAAGCTTCTGCACAACAACTTGAGGCCTTGTCCTAGCCTCATGGAAACTATGACTAGCTCCCAAAGGGCTACAGGAGACTTGAGGTAAGAGTCTTGCCCTTCAGAAGTATTGGAGCCACTTAAAAATTAAGAGTTAACAAAGTTGTAATCACAGGAAATGTGCAAAAAAAAATCCTTTGCGATCAAATTTAAGGTTTTTTTCTACTAAAAAGTGGTACAGGTAACTAATTAGAGGATTAATGCCTATATTTTGCTTGTTTTCCAAAGCTGTCCCAAATATTCTATTCTCACTGACTCAGAAGTTGGTACAAATTTCCATCACTTCTTAAAACAATGCCCAGTACAGTTAGGAATTCTCTCCCTGCTTTAATATGCAGCTGCACAAAGCAAAAGCTTCATCATTTTATGGTGAACTAAGTGCCCTGCTTTACTGATCACAAGTGACTTTGCAGAAAGCTCAACATAAAAAGCAGAAAACTGAAATTACTGCTAAGAAGAACACCCTTATAGCTGGAATCAACAATGCCACCACCTCAGTCAGCTGCAGTGGAATACTGGGAATGAACTTGTCAAGATGACACATACCTACAGCCAGCATGCCCTTCTCCAGGTCTCCAGACATTTCACGACATATGCTTTTTTCAATGTCCCGGTTACACATCCTCTGGTACTCGCTGAAGACTGTTAATGGAAGAAAAAGGTTTTCATGAGTCAGCCTCACCAGAGGAGGTGGCACTGGTGCCCTCTGGATACCTTCACTTCAACTGCACTTCTCAACTTGGTGCTATTGTATACTTACACAAATTTTGACATCTTAAAGACTAATACTACGTTATCAACCACATTGTTCCATGTTATCATGCTCCTTCTAGCTTACCTACTTCTCTGCTTATATTTAAATGGCTAGACCAAGAAACCACTGTTTTTTTTGAGTGAAAATTCTTCTAGAAAAGCTTAGAGCATCAACAAAATTAAGAAGAAAACATTCAGGTTCTCACCCCCTCACATCCCTTTCCTCTCCATTTAAGTGTCCCAATATGTGGCACATTTCAAAACTTCTATGCAGTTACATCAGTCTGTAGTGGTGGAAATGTTTTAGTAACAACTCATCACTAGCAAGTAAAAGGGGAAGGGAAAAGATTGAAAGTGCCTGGTGCACATGCAAGCATGGAAAATTGGAACAATTCTAGTTTTTTGATTTTTTTTTTTATCAGAGGAACATTTGAACAAGCATGACCTCTGCCTGTTTTGATATTTAAGAAAGATGATCATTCCAAGCAGTTCTTGTGTACTGCTTCCCCCAGCAGAATTCACCCTGTTTTTCATTACAGTATCATTACACTCATTTTGCAGATGGGGGAAATTCAGGCACAGAGCAGTGTTGTGCATTTTTATCACTGCATACAACAGGATTAAGTTACTGTTTATGCAAAGGACACCGTTACCTGCTCTGAGGTGGGCCCTGCTTCTTGCACACAGAATGGCATTGAATTTGGATTCATCAGTTCCCAGACGGTTCTCTCCAGCTGCATACAGCTCCTGAACACAGGAGGAAAGTCACACTTCATTACGCAGAAAAGCAGGCAGGCTGAAAAGCTGAGTTAGAGATCTGCTTCCTTAAAGCACCTCCTCCTTTTATACTTGTTCCTTAGTCTAGGTACTGCTAGGAAACAGCAGCAAACAATAAACAGCAACTAGTTCTACAACATGCTACACTTGCAGTCTTCCTAGCTTACTGCTGGGTCAGTGCTCAAAGACTAGAGCTCCAGATCACGAAGGGGGGGAAATTGTTTAAAGTTTCTGAAAATTGGTCTTCCTAACAGGGATAACATTCAGATTTTTTTTCTATGCCTCTAGGTTATGTTCACATCTTTTGGCTACGGTATACTACGTAGAAAGCTGATTACATATTCATTTACTTAGGAGTAGTGTGTTGAAACAATCCAGAGGTTTGTGTCTTTGCTATGCGGTAAAATGGAACACACATAAAAATTAACAGGGCAAGAGTTACCAGGACCAACTGCTTTACATGCTACAGAAACCCAGAGCTCCTTAAATAACAGGCAGGGTTGGATAGACTAAAATTTAATCCATGCATCACATCAAATCCCTTAATAAGTAGCACAATGGAGTCACCCCACACCTGGAAAAGCCAAGAACTGCAGAGTGAGAGATGTAAAACCCCGTGAACTCTATGGTCAAGAGCTTCATCTCTGTAATTGAGCTACATGGCTCTTACACTCTGTCAGGGCTTTTCATATCACTTCTACCCACTGAAATGTAAGCACTACATCAGGAGAAGTGTCCAAAACATAAGAGTAAGCAGACACCACACAGTCAAATTTCAGTGTATTGAGTTGACTATACTTAGAAAACAATAAAGAATTTCTACTAACCTGCACATCTTTTTGGACAAGAGACATGTCAACAGTTGTGCTTTCATCTCTGTTTCCCTGAAGGAATTTCAAGATAAAGTGTTACTGGTGAACTTTTTTAAAAAATAAAACTAAAACAAAAAAAACCACACACCCACAAACACATAAAAAATCGAAACTCTAAAATCGCAGCATACAAGTACCTGAGCAAGTGAAATTAAAAGCCTCTGAAAGTGTCCAGACGTGTCGCTTTTTATCGCTTCCTCCAGAGTTTTCTTATATTCTGCAGGAGAGACACAGCCAGGAATCACCATACAAACACCCCTACTAACTTCCTAAATTCATACTGTCAGTTAGTGAAAAAGTAAAAAAGTTTTGATGCAACTGTATCAAATCTAACCTGCTTTATAGACCCGGTTGAGTTCCTGAATATGCTCATTGCTGCGAGAAGCTAAAATTTCAATGAGACAATTTTCATCTGTGCCAACGCCCTAAAACAAAGCACATGGAGAAAACATACTCTTCAGATTCTCATCTCACTTCTACAACCTACTATAGAAGAAATCTAACACAATTATACAAAATACAATTTGGAACATAATCTTGTTAATTATATAAGTCAAAGCAAGGGGTTAAATGTGACGTAACATTTTTCCAAGACACACATATCTATTCAGGTTACAAACTGAACACAATAATTAATATATATAATTACAAAATTACAATAATTATTAAAGAAATTCATTTTATGTCATCCTTCACACCACATTTTAGGCATTTTAAGAATCAATTTTTTCTACCATTAAAGATGAGTTTGTTAGTTCTAACTGATTACTTTCACCAACTAATAGATAGCAGTTGCAATTACAACTAACATTATGTCACCCTCTCACCTACTTTAAAGTTGCTGTCACAGAACACATAAATACACATACAGAATCAGTAATGGGAATATTTATTTCACCCTCATTTAAAGGTTGTCTTGACATACAAATGTTTGACTTGGTTTTATTTTAAAAACATAAATGTTTATACTATTGTCTGAAACAAAGGTGTCCCACACAGCAGCTGGCTTGTAGGAGAGCTGCTTCAGTGGCTTGCTCAAGACTATGCAACACATGAACTGCAGAGACTGTGAGAACTCAAGTTTCTGACTTTTTATGTGTATTTATTTATTAATATATTTTTGTCTTTATCCTTCAACTATGGGAATAATATTTCTCAATTTTATTATCATATATCTCCAAGAAATGGAGTACAGATCAGTCAAACAGTGGGTTGAATATGTGAATGGAGAGGAAGGCAAGTCAGTTCAAGCTTTTAAATGTCTACCAAAAATTTCATGAGCTCAAATATTTCCCATATCTTATAAATTTGTATCTACTGCACAAACCTTTATAGCTTCCTTGATTTCGTAAGCATCAAACATGACAGGCGTCTTCATCATTGCTAAGATTGTCCTCTCAAAGTTACCCGACAGCTCAGACTTGAGATCCTTGATCAAATCCTAAACATGAGTACAGACGAAGAAAAAATGCATAAAGATCAAAACTGACAAACGTAAGCACCAAAACTGTGGATTTTAATTAGAATTTTTATGTGTAAGCACAATAATACAACTCCAAATTAAAGCTTAACACCACTAGAACCAGCATAATGTAAGACGTACACCTGGGCAATTAAGGTCCAATTAAATAGATGCACAGACCAAAGAGTCAAAGTAACCATTTAGCAGAGAAACTGCTTTGTGTGTTTCATCTGAAACACTGCACTAAAGGTCATGAGCGAGTAGAAGTAGGAGCCTAAACAGGCTATGACTTGAGAACCATTTTCCCCTTAAGCAGCTTCCAATCTTTTTTTCCAAACACTAAAGTCTTCTGACCTCCAGTGAAGGAATGCAGGCTGTTATTTCTTCTTCTTTCTAAATCTGTTTACCTTTCCATAAGCTGTTTTGAAAGACAGGATGATCTGCTGCCGTTGCTTGTTTGAACGACTGCCAAGACAATCGATAATAGCCTGCTCGTCGGTTCCTGCAGAATAAGCATGCACACATCATGTGAGGACTAGGCTTGCTGTCTCCATTTGATCTTACAGCTTCCAAATCCAGTCAAAGCAGACGTATGCCTTTAATTCACCTAGTTTCCCCTCTTGTGTACGACAACAGAACTTCAAGCTCTGCTCCCAATCACAAACACAGTAAGAATACAAAAAAGCCCAACCCACAACCCACTCCAAAACCAAATACAAAACTCATGACGTTTAAGCCTACATGAACTTTCCATAGTTCTTCTGATAACCAAGGAAAAACCACACGTGAGCCAGCACACCAAACACACACCTAACAATGGAGAAAGATCACTGCTGAATCAAAACTGCCATTCTACTTTTAACTGAAACGTAAATCCACACACTACTCACCAAGTCCCTTCATGGCCTTCCTTAAGACTTCCGCATCCTTCAGAGGGTTAAATCCTGATGCATCACTGATTGTGCCTCGGTTTCCATGCTAAAAACAGACCAAGTTGCATATTAATGTTACACAGTAAAAGGCTGTGGTTTACTACTTAGATATGATGATCACTGTTAGCAATTTTCTTTGCATCATGAAAGTAACAGAAGAACCTCCTAAAAACTCCGCCTTAAACAATGTGTTCATTCTTAGAGGTCTTTTCCAACCTTAATGATTCGATGATTTCCAATACCCAAATTATGAGAAAATACAAGGTCAAGAAGGTTCACTGATATTAAATCTGCTGTCCAATTAATTAAGGTCTGATGAACCCAGTGTCAATATCCGGTATCAGTACAGGCTGGGGGATGAAGGCATTGAGAGCAGCGCAGAAAACAGCTTGGGGGTACTTTTGGATGAAAAGCTGGACATGAGCCAGCACTGTGAATTTGCAGCCCAGAAGGCCAACCATATCACAGAATCACAGAATGGCCTAGGCTGGAAGGGACCTTAGAGATCATTTTAATCCAGCCTCCCTGCCGCCAGGGACGCCACCTCTCGACTAGATCAGGCAACACATGGGGACCAAACGGGAATCAAACCCGTGACCTTGGAGCTGTTAGCGCCACCCTCAACTGACTGAGCTACCAGCCCCTCAATATATCCTGGGCTGCATCAAAAGATGCGTGGCCAGCAGGTCAAGGGAGGTGATTCTGCTCCCCTACTCCGCTCTGGTGACACCCCACCTGCGGTACTGCATCCAGCTCTGGAGCCCTCAGCACAGGAAAGACATGGAGCTGTTGGAGTGGGTTCAGAGGAGGGCCACAAAAATGATCAGAGGGATGGAACACTTATCCTGTATGGACAGACTGAGAGAGTTGGGGTTGTTCAGCCCAGAGAAAAGAAGGCTCCGCGGAGATCTTACTGCAGTCTTCCACTACTTACAAGGGGCTAGATATAGACTAGCTATAAGGTGTATTATTTTTTTTTTTTATCATGAGGGTGGTGAAACACTGGAACCATCTCCCACCAGAGAGGTGGTAGATGCCCCAACCCTGGAGTCATTCAAGGTCAGGTTGGACTGGGCTCTGAACAACCTGATCTAGTTGAAGACGTCTTGCCTCATTGCAGGAAGGTTGCACAAGATAACCTCTAAAGGTCCCTTCCAACCCAAACTATTCTATGATTCTAAGGAACTGTATTACGACTGGCAATACTTTGTTAAGTTAGGAAAAGCTAATTTCATTAAATTTGAATTCATGTCAAATCTTTCTTCTTGGTGGTAAAAAAGCATTTAAGTCATTTGAGCCAGCATTTGCTTGCACTTGGAAAGGATCCATCTGTCTCTTAGTCAAATTTCTTTTCATGACTTTCTTTTCAATTTTAGGGTGGGTTTACACTTAAATACACAAAGAAAATGTAGAGAAACATATACCTAGTCACATCTAAAAGCACCGACTGCTCTTACCGTTACAGGAGAGATCGTAGGCCCTGTAGTTCCAGGGTAAGAGGGCACAGAAGGATTCACAGCTGGGCCTGGTGGATAATTTGGCACGGGCTGCTGCCCTGGGTAAGTTGCTGGTGGCTGTCCTGGATAGCCCATAGGCTGCTGACCAGGCGGTGGTGTGGGCTGGCCTGGCATGGCACCACCTGGGTAGCCGGGGTAAGCTGGCATTCCCGAGGGTGGATTTCCTCCAGGTGGAGGATAGCCTCCGTAAGAGGGTTGTTGTCCTGGAGGAGGTTGCCCAAAGCCACCTGGAGGCACTGGGGGATAACTCCCAGGTGTTGAAGGATACATGCCTTGTGGTACATTTGTCCCTCCAAAGGTCCCTGCTAGGTTGGATGCCTGCAATGACAGCCAACAAAGCATGAGATGGGAAGGTCTACAGACAGCTGAGTTTCAATAACGTGCTTAATACAATACAACTGTCCCTCCAACCAACACAGAAAGGTAGTTCTGCATCCATAAAAGAACTTTGCGATAATCACACCTTACTAGCAAGCAAGATGGAAAAAAAAAATGTTTTCAATTTACTCTTCACTGTAATCATCAGCTGCCTTATATCGAGAAGAACCAAGAGACACGTACCTGCCACTGCACCCAGCATTACCCACCGTTCACACAGAAGAGTGTCAATAGCCACACATCTCTTGTCGTAAAAACCTATGCCAATTAATTCCAGCAACACAAAACTATACTTATATGTTCTCTGTTCATGGCTGCTTTACATGACCACAGCATCATCGGAGCACTATAAGCAACCTCTAGTCTATAACTAGCAGGAGCTC
>NW_009695192.1:0-7732 GCF_000703405.1 Apaloderma vittatum | reverse complement strand
AACGCCCCCCCCCCCCCCCCTGCCACAAGGACCCTCCACATGCAATAACATCTTCTCACATGACATACTCCAACCCTCTTCTACAGAGGAACAAGAACAACTGACGTTTGACGACTGCAGTATTCTTAGAAGCTAGTTGCTGTGGATATTGCTATGTGTGCCCTAGACAGTTTGTTGCTCATTTCAACTGCTGGCTGCCAAATCACTTCATTTAATTGTTGTCACAGAAAGGCACCTAGAATGCAAATGTCTTCCTACAAACTGTGCATTCACTATGCAGCATAACAGATTTCTGAAGACTAAGTTGTGAGAAGTGTCACTCGTACTCTATAAAAAAGAAAGGCACATTGAAAACATCTGCATGTTCTTCAATGTAAAAATTTTTACTGTCACCTCTTAAACACTGGTGTTTATAAGAGACAGCTGATCCCATGTTCTTTTCAGAGATGAGCCACTAATATTTCAAACTGCATAGCCTGGTTCCTTATCCAGACTCTCCAAAATCCAGGTAATAGGCAAAACCTGGACCGTGTTTGCCAGTGTGAATATATTAACAGCAGATATGCAGTGTTAATACTGTTCCCCTACTTCTCTGCACAGCAAGAGACAAGTCATATACATCCATGACTTCTGAAGTTAAGCTCTTAAATCAACATTTAATTAGTGGTGTGCTTTCCTAAAATAAGAAATAACTTGCAGCAACCACTTCCTTCCGTAGGTGATACGGATGGTAGGCTCAACACCTAAACAGACTAGGCATGAAGGCACAGAACCCAAGTAATAAAACATCTTGGTGGTAATGCCAGAAACACATCTTTGCAGTTAAGGAAACCACAGTAAAACACATTAAATGAAACCAAACTCACCATTCCAGCCATGTAGTTGGGATTGAACTGACTGGCATAACCAGACACATTTTCTAGACCAATTGGAGGTGGATTTGAAGGTGGAAAGGCAGCACCACCCCAAGGATTGCTACCTGAAATGAAACATAGCTGTGCTGAAACAACAAACTATACCTTTCAAAACTTATTCCTTACTACTTATGTTTCTAATGCAAGGTCTGTTCAACACAAGCAGTTTGTGACAAGGAAAATCAACTGAAGAGGTGCAGGGTAGCAGTGCAATTATGATATAAAGAGAGGTCTCACTGGATAGTTCATGCTAGTTATCATTGAATCTCTCATTTAAAACAACTCTAAACATATTTGAAGGTTATCACTGAAGATGTAAACATCATCCTTTGATTACAGAGCAGTTTCTCTTAAACTACAGTCATCTGGGTACTCCAGTATAAAGATAGTATTAATTTCTTTTAGGCTGCTAATTTCAGAGATGTCTACAGTGCATAACACAGTACATTCACAGCTACCAAAGTCACAAAACTTGGCTGCACACAGCAGTACAGTCTTGTCTGCACAGCAGTCTAAGCAAGCCAAAATATTCTGATGAGGTTACTCTGGCTCCTCACTACACTGCTTCCCCTTCCCAAGTTAGCTTCTCTAACTCTACATTTCACCACACCCATATGACTCCATGTCTTTCTTTCTACCAACAGTATTAACAGCTGTAAAGTTCCTTACCAACAACTATAAAGTTCACATTGATACCAAGCAAATAATTTCATCAGCTTTACATTATTATAATTGATAACTTTTTTAACAGCCCTCTCCCTTCCATATACAACCATCTGCCTAAGAACAGTGAATTAGGGATAATGTCATAATTAAAGTCCTTTTTTTTTGGTGGAATATGGTTTTAAATTGTGTGACTGGATTTCTTTCCATACCCATTTTAGTCATCAGCTGTCTTCAAGACTAAATACTGACAGCACACTGTTCCCTGATGTTTACTGATTTTGGTCAAATTATGACCATCTCCTAGTGCTGTGTGCTTCATTTGAGATGAAAATGAATCTTACATGAGCATGTTAGAGCACCCATATTATATGCATCAGTATCCCCAGTCAAGATAAAATGGGACTTAACAAGAGAATATAGAAAGCTTTAGTGAGCTAACAAAACCCCTTACAGTCTTGCTTTTTGTCACGCCACCTTTCCACTCCAGATAGGACCACCACTGCCATTTAATGTTTACTTCATCTAAACAACTTACCTGGGGCTGCTGGTGGATATCCACCCGCTGGGGGATAGCCAGGGTAACTCATCGCACAGATCTGAAAAGGACGTGTGATGCAGTTAGTTTCTGTAATGTTTCACAAATTATACCACATAAAATTAACAGGCAACATGTTTGCATTAGTCAGTCATCAAAATTCAGACATAAACTGCACAAGTCACACAGGCTTGTCCCTGAGAAATCTCTTCCCGTTTTCCTTTTGCTGGACCAATATGCACGTTCAGATATCTTATTCATTACAGTTACTACCTACTGCTCGCTTTGTCTATTATGTTGTTAGAGGATGTACTCCCCAAAAATGCTTACTTTATTGCACTATTAAAGTCTCCAGAAGTTTCCACCTTATACAGAATGGTCTTACTAACCAAGAGCAGAAAATCATCTCACAAACAAGCCACCTCTTCAAGTGAGCAATTGTATGAGAAGTACTAGAGGGCATTTAAATGCAAATGTCTGCAAAAGTGCAAGGTCAGACACACACTTCATGGTTACAGCAGTGCTATAAAATATGAAGGGTTTACTGAAAGGATAAGATCACTAGAACAAATTGGATCTCTCAAAGTTGATCAGGCCTCTGTCAGCAGAGAAGTGCACAAAGTCATTACATGTCCAAAACAGAAGTGGAGGTCAAAAAGGACGGACAGCTAACTGAAGGACAAAATGAACGTCATTTTCCATAATACAGAAAGTCTTACTCTAAACTATCAGGAAGAATGGCAAAAGTAACTCAAGGAGCTTGTTCTAGATGAAGAAAACATCCACAATCAGTCTTAACTTTTTCAGGGTTATTTTTAGTCACAATTTCCAGTCTATTTTTAAACTGCTGTGCACACAGTAGTATTTCTTTCCTTTCTTTCCCCAGAAGGTACTGCCTTTTGCACCTGCCTTCTTTTGCCATGTTTTGGATTTCAGCTATGGGGTTTTGTTTTGGGTTTGGTTGGAGGCAGGTGCTGGTTTCATTTTGCATAATCATGTTAACTTCCCTTTCTAGTTTGCATGGCTCTTTTGCGGCAACAGCGAAATGGAAAAATACTTTTTTTTTTTTTCTTTTTGAAGGAAAATACAATTAGGAAATATTCAATTTTTAAAAACTGTTTGGACTTCATGCTGCATGTACTCATTTAAATGTAAGTAGAACAAAATGAACTAGCAGAAATTACAAGAAAAGAGCAGACTAAAAGCTGTAACCTTACCTTACCTCTACTCCAGTGTGCAAAGTGTCTAACACACTCAACAAACAACTGAATGTAGCTTCTCAGCATTAGAAAAAGCTTATTCACCAGCAAATCTATATAAGAGATGCCTTTAACTGGAAAAAAAATATTTCTGTGCATTCTAACTGAAGTACTGCCCTTCCACTTGTGCCCTTTGTTCATTTTCCACCCCCTTCATGAATATCACTGCAAGGCAGGTTTAGCCAGGGGTGTAACCATTACCCCACCATTACCCCCTTCTCCTCCTCCGACGGGTGTAACAGAGCTAACCCTTCACCCAGCTCCACACACCAGGAAACCAGCCAAGGCACACAGCTGGGAAACAAACTTGCTGACGGTTTTACAGAATTAGGCTTTACATCAGTAAACTGCTAATCATAAATGGCTACATTTAAACCTCAAGAAAGGTCCGAGCAAGGCAAAGCCACCCACAACCATCATGGCCCCATTCTGCACATTCAGTTGTAGGAACAGACTCCAGATTAACTAACATGGCACCATTTGGAAACAGGTTATATTAGAAGGGTAAAGGTTCACAGAAATGTTTACATCGTATCAGACGCTTACAAGATGCTCTCCATAACATGGTAAATGTTTTTCCCACATTTCCTTCAGCCTTGGTTTCCAATGATATCTTTCTCTTCAGTGCTACCTAGCAATTTTAGAATAACTTAAATATCAAGGTTGCTACAGCTGAAAAAGAAAACAAACTTTTGATTATACAAACACTTCTCTACATGACTAAGATCTATGTAATTTTTTATTTCATACGTGAACACAGTGCATGAGACCTACAGCACCAAATCCAGGACACAATTCCTGTGAAATATCAACAGGGAGGCACAAACTCCACACGCAGCAGTCATCAGGGAGATCAAATTTATTTTTGTGTGCCCAATGCGTATCCTATGTTAAGGTGTGGTTTCTGTCTGTGTCCCTTTTTAATGCTAAAGCCTGGAAAAAGGTGTCTCCTGGTGATCGCTGAAGTTCAGCAAAATAACAGACTGTTATTCTTGAATATTCACCGATGCTCAATAAAGAGCACAAAGGCATGGCAACAGTTCTCTCAATGCTCTAGAGAGACAATATTCCTGCCTGAACGCCTTCAAATGCCACCACACCTCACTGCAACTTTACGTAACTTGATAAAGTTGGACACTTTAATAAAATGGATACAAATTCAGACTATAAAATCCATCCAAAGAGCCCTTGCAAGATATTGCTATCCCGAGGGAATCAGAGCTGCTGGAGGCTACACCTGCTGTTACCCATATAAGGACTAGCAAGACCCCAAGCTCCTGAGGCCAAACCACAGAAATTTACAATTTCTGATCAGAGGTGAAAACTAAACGCTTATTCTCCTCCTCTGCCGGAAAAAGAGCAGGCAGCTTCCTCCCTCCTGGCGCTTTGCCATGCTCCTCTAACAGCCTGCACACAGGTGTGTCTGTCTGCTGGAGGGAGCTGCTGGGCCCAGCCACACGCTGTGATGGGGTAGGTGTTTGAGGAGGTGTGGGTGTACCAGGTGGTGCAGGCATGTGAGGCTGCCAGCTCTGCTCCACCCCTGCCTCCAGGCAGGTACAGGTGTATGGAAGTGGAGAGAGACCAACAATAACAAAAAACCCCAAACAAACAAACCACAAAAACACACACACAAAAATCAAGAGAAGGCAACCTGACACTTCAGAGCCTTCCTCCACCTGTAATTGGCTCTATGTAAGAGCCATGGCACCGATATAAGAAAGAATGATTATTACTCAAGTCACTCAAACAAAACAAAACAAAACCCAGATTCTTAGCATACATAACACTTATTAGTCAACACATACATGTTTTATAAACAAATTAGCACTGAAATGAATCTTTTTCTTCCTGTGCAACCATGATTTTATTTAATAATTTAAACTTCACATGTAAATACAATAAAACAGGATGCCTTCTCAATAAAGCTGGAGGTACAAATTTAAGATGAAAAGGCTTGGGTGTTTGCATTTGTTGGGGGTTTTTTTGTGATGGAGTGTGGGTAACAATGAGATAGACGTTTTTCTTAGCAGGGTTATTTGCTAGCTTTTAATGCTATTTAGTTCATTTTGAACAAAAAAAAAACAATAAAAGAGCCTTTTGGCAATTAAAGCTGAGGTTGAGAAATAATGGCTAACGTCATTAGCAATCTGAAAAAATGTTACTATATACATATACACACATAAAAATATACATAAATGCTCTGCTTGCTTCTTTTGAATACTGCTTTTGTCCAGGACTTTTCCAAGGGAAATTCTTCCCACATTGGTTCACTTCCAGGCAAACTAGACCTACAAACACACCAACTTCTCACCTTCAAAAAATCCCCTGATCATCACCTTTTCTGTACTTCATCAAGTCTCTGTTGGCCATTTCTCTCATTCAGCAAGTATTTGCCCCTCTGAGTTAATTTTCTCAATCATTCCCACAACCTTGTCTCCGTTTCATCTTCTAAGCCCATCTTCCCAAATTTCTTCTCCTGCATCCACACCTTACGAAGATCCTTAGCAACAAGCGGCTCTTGCCCGCTGACAATGAAGTGGTGACACAGGTCAGGGGACAAAAGGCGCGGAAGTCCATGCGACTCTGCAAATACTGTGTGGGAGGATACAGGAACAGCATGGTCTGTGTTTGCTCGGTCATATAAGAAGCAGTGCGCAAGAGGAAATAAAAAATCCCAACAACCAAACCACTCACGGAAAGAGGGAGTGCCTTGTAGAAAATACAGAACAAATACTGTTAAGGTCTCCTGCCTATTCCCAGTGTTCACGCTGCAGGTCCACCTCAAAACTCTAAATAAAGATTTGAGGTTTTGCTCCCGCAGCAGACATCGCTCTCTCGCTTCACACTGCCAGCCATGAACCATTCGGGCTCTCAAGCATTTTCCTGCAGCTTTGGCAAAGCTAACAGGGAACTGTTCAGAAAAGTAAAGAAAGTACAGAAAGTATATCTGTCATATACTTCCAATGGGAATCTCTGAGAAAGGAACTTCAATGCGGAATTTATGGGACTCCTCCTAGCCACAGCACAGCAGAAAAGGACCACAGCTGGAGATAACAAAAACACAAACCACACAATGATGGCAGAAGTAAAGAATAAAATTTTAAGGCTGCCAGAAAACTTCTGTTTCAAGGTACAACAGAAATAAGCTCAGCAACTGCATTCCTGGAATTTCTTTCGTTGCTGCTGTTCAGGGTCCAGCTATGCCAAGGCCCAATAATTCAAGGGAAAAAAGGATGAAAAGACCAAACCTCTATTTGTTCAAATAATTTATTTAATTATGCCCGTTTCCCAGGGAACACCTAGTAAAGTTAAACCTTTGGCCTCTACTCATCCTCCAGGTTAATTACCAGGATGTAGTACAAAAGGCTGCCTAAAGCTATAAATCACGGAACCTGCTCCAAGACCGATCCCTGATTGTGAAACCAGCAGAATAGAATTTATCACCTCACAATACGCTGTGGATTTTCATCAGAGGTGAACTGAGGCATCCAGCACTGTGCTTCTGCAAGACAAGGACAAGCCACAGTCAGCATCACACTATCTAACTGCTATTTTAACAGCCTAAGCAACATCTTTGACTTATGCACTGCAGCACTGAAGTTGTTCTCTCCTGTACCCAGTGTAGCAGTTTTCATCCTGACAGATAAAAACCCCTGCAATTTGGTTTTCCATTAAGTCTTCTGTGTATGTGACTCCCTGCCTAGTCTTCCTTTTCACAACCAAACAACTAATTTAGTAGAATGGGTTCCCCTTCCAACATGGCTTCATGCAGCTGGGTTTGTGCCAGTCAAAACTCAGGAAACTTCTTTTTAGACAGCACCTTTAGGAACCTTTATTGGTCTTCATCCAGCATTTGTGACTTTTCTGGGACAACTGCAGACCTCTCTGGGTTTATCAGTCCCTGCATATACAATTAAGGTGACAAAACTCAAAGAATTTAACTGAGCTGCATGGACTCTCAAGATCCACATGCATTTATAATTAACATAATTCCACAACGTGAGTTAATTCCATTAACATGAGTTAATTCCAGGAGGTCAACTTCACTTTGGCTTCCTACTCTGCCCTGATCCAAGCCCTTTTGTAGCACACTCTTGCAATGTTGTCTTTCGAATAGTTACAATACAGACAGTTGAAACGTGTATGACAACACAGATGAAGACACTTCCCTAACAACACAACAGGCAAGAAATAATACTAAAATAGGTTTGAGATGTTTGAGGAAATAATAAAATGCAGTTGTTCTATTTCCAACTCATAATTTGTCATATGACATGATTTGTTGCAAAAAAGAGTCACGCTATAAATATAGTCTGAATTATGCTGACTAATGCTTCAGGGATTTATATATTCATCTA
>NW_009695191.1:0-280 GCF_000703405.1 Apaloderma vittatum | reverse complement strand
AAATGAGAATTTCTACTACTAAAAAGAACAGTCATGAAAAGTGATGGGGAAAACACACACAAACTGAATTGCTTTTAGAACACACCTCTGCATCCCAAAATATTGAGAGTCGTGAGGGAAGAAACAGAAATTTCCTGTTGAAGGTGGATTACACATGATGTCCCTTGTGGATGTCAAAGCTGTCACAAACCAGCTCCACTTACTCCGTGCACAGAGCAAAGATGAATCCTCGCAGCACATGCACACAGGACAAAAACAGAGAAAGGAAATGCATTTTTAC
>NW_009695190.1:0-763 GCF_000703405.1 Apaloderma vittatum | reverse complement strand
TGCTGTGTGGATGCGTTGGTGTCTCATGAGGTGTGAGCTCGAGATGAAGCTCTTCCCACACTCCAGGCACGTGAAAGGCTTCTCTCCTGTGTGGGTGCGTTGGTGACAGATCAGCCTGCTCTTCCTCGTGAAGATCTTCTGGCAGTCCCCACAGGTGTACCCCTTCTGTTTGAAGCCACTCTTTGCTTGGCTTCCAGCTTCTGGCTGGATTTAAGAATACGACCCTTTGAAAGAGCCTTTGCGAGGTCTTCTCTGAAGCAAGACTTCTTCTCGGCTCACTTGCTCAGTGTCATTCTCACATTGAACTTCATGGTACATTTCCACCCTGATGTTCTGGGGCTTCTCTCTGACTTCTTTCACCTTCACTGTGTTCTCTTCCACCTTCTCTCTCACCTTTTCCATGGCTTAGGACTCCTTCTTCTTTCCACTCTCTGGCTCCTCAGCTGTTGGGAGACAAACAGGCTCATGTGATCTGTGTTAAGTGCAGCCACCTCCACCAGTACCAACCAGTATAGCGCTGCCCAACTGCTGGAGCCTTTCTAGAGGCAAGCAAGCAGCCCCTGGGGGGTTTAGCCAGCTGCTAGTCCTGAAACACTCCATTCCTTTAAAAATACAGAAATTAGGAAGAAAAACAGTGATTTATCTTCCTTCTCCAAGGGCTCAAGCAAGGGTCTGCTCCACCATGGACCTGGTCCTGGGCTGTGGGAGGCTGGGGAGCCTCTGCTCCAGCCTCCTCCCCTGCTTCAGGTCCACAGGGTCTCTC
>NW_009695189.1:47520-54152 GCF_000703405.1 Apaloderma vittatum | reverse complement strand
TATTTATTATTATTATTATTTTATTTTATTTGTTTGCTTGCTTATTCTTTGTTTGGTTGTTGTCAAACTAGCAGTTTTATAATGAAATAAGATTCACCTTGGCTTGTAGCACTAAAATACTGCTGCATTCACTTAGAGACACAAAAAAAGTGTTTTAAATACTCTTAGGGGAATAAAAACCTTCACAGGAGAATCAGGGTTTTTTAGAACATTTCTGGAGGAGAAAGATTTTTTAAGACCCCATCTTCATAGAAGGTCTTCAATGAAGGAGACTGTATGGTACAGTCCATCCGCTGGAAAAATATTAATATTACCTTTACTATTATGTTTTTGTTGTATTTAACATGTCAGAATTACAGAAGTTTCACGGGCAGATCTTTTTGTCTGAACTCCAGTAATAAATGAAAACCGTAACTCCGATTAATTTAGTGCATTTGCACAATATATGCAAGTACTGAATGAAGCCATCAAGTTGCATTCTGCAGAGCCATAAAAATCTCTGCCTGAAGACTTATTTCAATTAAGAGTAATGGTTTCACAACGTACACAGAGCAAGTTTGGAGGCAGATATTGCATACAGGACGCATTATCACATATTGTAAAATTTGGACAACTATAAAGTGTATTTGGACAACACACGACAGCATCTCCCTCTGCATCGGGCAGGTTTAGAAAGTAATCAGATTTTTTATATGATTAAAAATTATGTTTTATGTTCAGACACGTAGTTCCTTCTCAGCTGAACAAAACAATCTAGGTATACAACTACCTAGCTTATATCAGCTGAAATTCTCTACGACTACAGGAGAAAAAAGAAAACTTTAGATTTCCCCTTGTTACCTGGGCTGTCTTCCAACACTCAGTACCAGAAAAAATCCACAGAGTCGTAGATTTCAAAGAGCTTTATAAGGCAAGATAAAGTCTCTTTTTTTTTTTTTTTTTAATAAATGAGGACAATAGCAGGAAGAGCTGAAGGTCATCCAAGTGAGCCTTGGAGCCAGGAATAGGAGGCAATGAGCTGAGTCTCAAGGTAACAGCCCAGCTGAGGTGCTCCTCCTCCTTTCTGCAACACGTTCTGCTCCAAAGAGCTGCCAGGCAAAGTCCAGAATTTAAAACTGCTGCTGAGGAACATGAAGGGGAAGAAGACACGCGCCAACCAAGCCTGGCACTGCACAAGAGAAACTTGTGTCGCCCGTTTTCAGTACAAGCGTATAATTAAATAGGAAGATCTTCCCCCTACGGCAATCAGGGAGAAGTTTCATTTCCAGGAGGGTTTTCAAAAGAGGAGAGAGGAAGATTGCATTGCTGGTAGTTTAGGGGTCCTTGGAAGAGGTGAGTTATTTCCTCATACCTTTCTGAAAACATTTTATCTGGTCTTTATCAAACACAGTGGGAGCAGCAGCTCTAATAGTTAAGTTGTTCCTCAAGCTCTAGGCCATTCTTCTAATTAAGAGCTACTAAATAGGCCCAAGTACAAATAAATAACCACTTGTCATGCCAATGATATAAAAAGAATTCATATCTAGTTGCAGCACTATGGCAACAGCTTTTGTAAGATACTCTTTGACACCGCAGCAGAGCTCCTGTTTAACAATTCAAACGCAGAAAGATGAGAATAAAGGAGGCAAAAAGCAACTAAGTGAGATCCCTGCTCATAGCTCAATTGTTTTGATGAATTCTGCCCTCACAGTTTATATGAACATATTCAGTGTAGACAAATTCTATTTCACGGTAACAATGAGTCTGCCTGGAGAAAAGTCTACTATCATATTGGAAATAAAGGAATTAGAGAAGAATCAAAGGCGGTAAATAGATGAATATGCAGTAAGACACTTGGCTTTGTACTCAGTTGGTCCACAGAACTTGCCTTCCGTATCTGTTGTGACATGATTTTATTTCTGTACCTTTAGGAGAAGATCAAAACTGCCTATTACAAGAGCAGGAGCAACAATTGCAGTTTGCTGCAAAATTTTTCCCTTTTTAATTAATTATTTCATTCTCCATAGCTGCCTGAAATAGTTATCCTTCAAGCAGGCTTTACAAATAATTCTCTTTATTATGCAAAGTTCCTTAAATCCCCATTGCTATATAAAGGTACTGCTAGTTATTGGAGATATTGGTGAGGTTCAGAGTGTGTGAGTCTCTAGGAAAGACCAGGAGAAGTATTTTGCTCTTCCTAGTTAATTAGATCTGAAGCACTGGGAGCTGGTATCAAAATATTGGCCACCTTTAGTGTGATAGCCCCTGGTTCAAACAGCTGCTCGGGAAGTTTGATGCCTGGATCCCAAACAACTCTCAAAATAAGAGACATACATCTCTTGAGAGCATCCTAACCACCAGGCTAGAGGACATGCTCAGGGAGCATGTTCATCACCTGTCTGAGAGAAGCAAGGCCACCATGTAGCCACAAATATAAGATTATAGAATCATAGATTTGTTAAGGCTGGAAAAGACCTTTAAGATTGAGTCCAATGGTCAACCTATCAATGTCAGGGCCACCACTAAACCATGTCCATGAGCACCACATCTCCATGGCTCTTAAACACCTCTAGACATGGGGACTCCACCACTGCCCTGGGCAGCCTGTGCCAGGGATTGACAACAGCACACTTGGTCTCCAGACCCTGCCCCAGCTCCGTTGTTCTTTTTGCCACAAAGCCAGATGGGAGCTTGTTTTCTTCTTCTGATTAGGGCAATCTGGAGTAGGAAGGAGAAGGAGAGAAAGAAAGGCAAGGTCATAGAACCTATTCTCATAGTTAACATCTTTTGCTATATACTTTGTCCCAATTTCATGCCAGATACGCTGTGGGAAGACAAATCTGGGACCTATGCTTTTTCCTCTGCAAGAATCTCATCTTGTTTGGTTCTGCACCCACCACATTTCCTTTTTGGATCACATGTTGCTGCATATTAGCTCAGTCGGTTGAGCACAGTGCTGATAACACCAAGGTCGTGGGTTTGATCCCCGTTTGGTCCCCATATGTTGCCTGATCTAGTTGAGAGGCGTCCCTGCCCATGACAGGGAGGTTGGATTAAATGATCTCTAAGGTCCCTTCTAGCCTAGGTCATTCTATGATTCTGTGTTCAGAAGCGAAGGAAAAAGTCCTCTGCCCATCCAAAATGTGACCTACTTAATTCATGAAAACTGGATCCTTCTCTGTGCTTTCAAGCTAGTTGCCTAAATTCAGCTCACAGGGACACAAGATCCCACTTTACATTTTCTCATTTTTAATTTTAACTTCACTTAAACACTCCTCAGTGGATCACAGAGGCAAGCTGGGAGATTGCATTGTGAGTGGAGAACTCATTAGACGTTACTCCTGTCTTTGAACATCTTTGAACACTTGCAGAAGGGCTAAACTGTCCCTGAACAGAGAGGAATGAGGCAAGAAATAAAATGAAGCCATTTGTTAAAGCAAAATAAATGAAGCGGGGAAAAATAATGGTGCCATCTGCACCTACCACTGGTTCGGGGTCAGTTCTGATGAAGAAAAGTGCACTGCCAAAACCTGAAAGGAGAAGAATGAAAGAGAATCCTGACCATTTACCTCACTATACACAGTCCACTCAGAAAATAATACGAGTAACAATAACAACAACAATATTTAGGGCTTCAAAACATTGCACAAACAGGGTCCTAATCAATGAGAGTGCAATTTCTTTTTCTAAGACTTGTTTGCTACTCAGTAGCCACTTTTCTCTTTTATCTTATCATCACATTAACAGATTGAGACAAATTTCTTCCTGATGTAACACCATTGACATCAGCAGACTTACGTCTAAGGCCAACTTGGCCCAGTTTATTACTTACTTACTAGATGATAAGAGCATTATAATGGTGTTCCACTGGAGTTGGAACAAAGAATTTTCACAGCACTCAGCACACATAATGACATGATTAAGCCCTGTACCCTTTCCAGAAAATCTAAAACACTGTAATTATAACACAAAAATGAAAAAAAAAAGAAGATAAAAGAAAAAGAAGTCAACAATGTGAAAAGACAGCAGTTGATGACAACGCAAATTTTCAGTCTAGTAGATAGTACCTGTCACCTTTCCGGGATGAATAAAGGGAAGTTATGGCCAGAATAAATTATTATCTTCTTAATAACACAGGCCAGAGAGCATCCTTTAAACCACAGTCTCTTTTTGAAGGAAGAAAGTATCGTCCCGTACCAGTGAGGCAGATAAGCCATGGCTAATCCGAATAAATTTTAGAAAGATAAACAGCCCCTAATGCAAAACCTTGCAGTGATGGCAAATTTTTAACTTGTTTTGGAATCTTTTGTAACCCTTAAAGCTAAGGAGATGCATCTTAGTCAGGGCTGCCAGCCATAATGTATGCTTTTTAGCCACAAAGGATATTTCTGCTGTTTAGCTGGCTCCTAAACTAAACAGAAGGGTTAGTTTGCTTGCAGACAAGCAAGGTAAAATCATTGCTACAGCTCCAGGGAACAATTTGATGCACGGATATCTGTAAGGATACTGGAAAAGATCTCCATTTCCTCTGCCTCTAGAACCTGAAAGGATGCACAACAGGGGAGGAAGAGGCGTTATGACAAGGCCATGAAGATGTCAACAATGCCCACAGGCTAGGAAGGCTTTCTCCCCAAAGAACTCTCCAGAGAGTACCATAACTTGGTGAAGCACCGGAACAGGCTGCCCTGGGAAGCGATGGAGTCATCATCCCTGGAGGTGTTCAAAAAACGTGTAGAAGTGGCACTTCAGGACATGGTTTAGTGGTCATGGTAGTGTTGGGTTGACAGTTGGACTCAATGATCTTAGAGGTCTTTTCTAACCTTAATGATTCCATGATTCTACAATTCTATAACCGACCTAACGTGTACAACTGCTCCCTGCTCCCAGCAGCTGCTGCAAGATTTCTGCCATCTCCACCTGGTTGCTCCTGAGAAGCTTCTCAAATGAACAGAGGCAGAGATTACCACCCTGTCAACACCAAAGTGTTGAGTATTGCCCATTAAGATTATACTTCTTCTTTTGACTTCTTCAGACTGAAACACTACTACCCAACAATAGCCAAAGCCACCCCTCAACTGACCTCACGCTCCTGGTGACAGATGCCTTCCGATCTAGTGGGAGATGGTGCTACGCATGGCAGGGGGGTTGGAGCTAGATGATCTTTAAGGTCCCTTCCAACCCAACAATTCTATGATTCTGTGAGTATCCCTATCTCTCCCCAAGGTGCTACAACAGATGCTACCAAATGCTCTAGTAGCAGGTTACAAGAATGCAGCTCTATTTTTCATGGCCAACGAGATTCGTGAGAAGGACCATCGTTCTCTGTGTCACGCTTCAGTTTAAAACCCAGCCTCAGCCTGGGGAACCCACGGTCAGTATGGCTGAAATTGCTTTCCTTTCACTTGATTTCTACTCAAAACCAGGCAGTGCCATGGACGTACTGGTATGCTGACATGATGGCTTATGATATTAATTAAAATTCTCTTATTGTTTCTTTTGATTTCTCCAACTGTCTGCAGCAATCTGTTGTCTTTTCTCTCAGTCTTACATAGTGCACTTTGGGAGGAAAGGACCTTATTTTTTTTCTGTATTTTACCCAGCAAAGTCATAGTCCATGCCAAGTCTAGCATTCAAAACACTAATGACACTTTTTTAGTATTTTTGTTCTACTGCTGTACTACTTTAGCAGAAAGCAAATTGTATAAACTTTATGGAAATGTGACATTAGAACAGAATCACTCGAAGGCATTTCAGCTACAATTAACATTTTTCACTCCTCAGAAAGAAAACAAAAATAGTTTCTAATTGAATCGCTTCACTGAATAAACACTGGATAAAACTGAGCGGGGAATCAGTAGACAAAAAATAAGGTTAGCCACACGTCAGGGTTGGGTTTTTTCCCCGGCAGATTCAATATGTGCTTTAGAACTGTGGGCACATGTGTATGCAAGCTCTGCCACGATATATTTTAGCACTCGGTAATAGGTACACGATATATTTTAGCACTCAGTAATAGGTACAGAAGCGTCTCCAGGCATGTACTTCATGCCGAGTTGAGGAGGCAAAGTTGGTAATTCCTTCTTGCTTCTTCTCAGCCAGTGAAGCCCTAGGACTTAAAAGGCTGATTGTGATGTCAGAATAGACAATACACTTCAAAATAGATCAAAACCAAGAGCTGGGCTGTCCAAAGAGTCCACTGAAATTCTCAGTGCAAAATGCTTTAGAATGTCAGAAAATACAACAGGCCTAGGATCATTCTCTGGCCATACAACAGAATTCACCTTGCAACTAAAATTTTGTCTTCCACATAGGGTTTGTGCATCCACACTGCTTGTTGGGTTTGAGTATCTGTACCACGCTAACCATCAGCTGTGTCTAGGAACTGTCCAGAACAGGCAACACAACACATCAGGGACTACTAAAGCAATCCAGCAGCACAACAGATCACATATTCATGCCCAAACCCGTGCCTTGTTCAGTTTACTGACATAGATACAGCCTGTGCGTAGCCATGACAACTCTTTTGGGGATTTCACTAGTGTTGATAACAAAGAAGCTTCTTTAGAAGCTAAAGAATCATAGAATCATAGAATTGTCAGGGTTGGAAGGGACCTTAAAGATCATCTCCTTCCAAACCCCTGCCATGGGCAGGG
>NW_009695189.1:46002-47423 GCF_000703405.1 Apaloderma vittatum | reverse complement strand
TGGGGAAGAACTTCTTCCTCACGTCCCATCTGAACCGACCCATCTCCAGCTTCAATCCATTCCCTCTAGTCCTGTCACTGCCCGACATCCTAAAAAGACCCTCCTCAGCTTTCTTGTAGCCCCCTTGAGATCCTGGAAGCCACAATAAGGTCTCCTGGGAGCCTTCTCTTCTGCAGACTGAACAACCCCAACTCTCTCAGTCTGTCTCCACAGGAGAGGTGTTCCAGACCTCTAATCGTCCTCACGGCCCTTCTCTGGACACACTCCAGCACGTCCAGATCTTTCTTGTGCTGTGGGCTCCAGAACTGGATGCAGTGCTCCAGGTGGGGCCTCACAAGAGTGGAGTAGAGGGGGAGAATCACCTCCCTCGACCTGCTGGCCACGCACCTCTTGATGTAGCCCAGGACACGATTGGCTTTCTGGGCTGCAAGTGCCACTGACGGCTCATGTTGAGCTTCTCGTCCACCAGAGACCTCTTTTCAGGAAACTTTCCCCTACTCATTTTTTAAGAGTGTCTGCAGCTCCAAGGGGACTCTACTCAAGGCAGGGAGCTTCTCCTCCTGTGGAAGTAGAGGTTTAAGGCCAGATAGGGGGCCGGTTAGCTCAGTGGTTTGAGCACGGTGCTGGCAATAAGGATCAACACCGAGGTCACGGGTTTGATTACCACTCGGTCCCCATGTGTTGCCAGGTCTAGTCGAGAGGTGGCGTCCCTGCCCAAAGCAGGGAGGTTGGACTAGATGATCTCTAAGGTCCCTTCCAGCCTAGGCCACTCGATGATTCTATGATTCTATGATACCTTAGTCTGACCACTTTGTCCTTATCAACAGGCTGAAGAGATCTCATCAATATGGAAATGAGGTATGCTCTAAGTGGTTCCAGTTCATATATAATTTGAATCCAGCGCAGACAAATGATAGCAACTACTGCAATTATGGGGAAAGAAGAAGTACCTCCTGCCAGTAGCATTGTGAATAAAGCACACCAGGCTGATGCCATATGACGTGCAGCCATGAAGAAAAAAATCCTTCCTGGGGCCAAAGTGAAAGCCTCCAAAGAGGTATTACAGAAGTGTTTCAAAGTAGTAATCATTCCGAAGGAAAAAAAAAAAGAAGAAAGAAAAGAATTATGATATTTTCAGCTCTTCTGTGATGGATGTGCTGTTTGTTTGTTCCACATTACCTTGGTTTTTATCCAGTTCACCGTTTACCTGTTGCTTTGAACTCTACTGATGGTACTAAGATACAGCATTCAACTATGGAATAATCGTTAATAAGGCACAGTGTCAGTAAAGCAAATTAAGCTTTTTTTTACTTACTCCACAGAATAAATACTTCATTCCCGGATATATTGATACCTAGGTGGTATGGAATAACCTTTAGCAAAGTGTTGTTTAACTACAGCAAGTTTTCTTTGAAACTTCC
>NW_009695189.1:40354-45971 GCF_000703405.1 Apaloderma vittatum | reverse complement strand
TCAGCAGTAGCGTTAATGAAACCACAATTGTCCCCTCATATTTGTGAATGTCAGAAATAAAATCATATTAACCAAATGGATAGACAAGTTAATACAGAAAAGGTCATCAGTGATTATTAAATACTAAATCACTAAAATACCTGGGAGCTATGAAGACAGAACTCAAACTAACTTTCGCTGAAGTAGATTGTTAGACTAAATGAATACTTGGTATGAAAGAACACAGCAGTTATATTTCAAATAGTCAAATACTTTCCCTTTATTTCTCCTTTTTTTTTTTTGACATAGTATAACCCAGAAATTTCCTGAAAGATATATTAAACAAAAAGGGGGTTTGATTCCTGAGTGGAGACAAAATAAACTCTTGAGTGATTCAGATAATCAAGCAATGGATAACATATTTCATCAAACAAGTCTTAGAGCCGGGATCAAGGAAAGAATGATCCATGCTCCCCCCTGTAGCTGTCGGAGCAGAGAAGTTTCACGTAGGAATACGCAATTTTTGTAAAGCATCTTGAAGCCAACAAGCAAAACGCAGAAGAAATCTGTGTATCAATTGTACCACGGTTATCTTTTGTCAGAAATATCTTGTGTGGCTTGTGGATTATCCCGAGAGCTCTGAGGGTAAACAGCTCTGCTGCAGCGATAAACAGATCTTGCTCAGTCCTTCTACCAATCAATTATGAGCACTGTTGCATCGTTACTGTGGGAAAGTTTCCTGGTGCCGGAAATGGTAGATTTTCTATTGCTTCAGGTATTTAAATAAGTTTGATACCAGCCTTTTTGGTAGCTTGGGCTTCGTAGTTTGCTGCTGTGATTACAACAGTACTAAGGGCATCCAGCAAACAAGCATGAAGTGCTGGAGCCCACGTAGCAATAGGTTTTGATCCTTCTTGTAGAAATGTGTCGATGGCATCCTACGCCTTCTCTTACACCAGAACTGTGACTTGATCCTCATTTACAGCCTATCCTAGTTTTACAGTCTCTGCCTTTTTTACTGCACCAAAGCATAGGGAAGAGTTTTGTCTCTTTTAAAACCAACGGATGTACTCAAGTCCTAGCCCACAGCAAATCATCAGCGATTCAATTGAGAGGTGACTTCCCTGAAGATTCCTTCATTTCTTGGCTTTACCAAGCTCAGTTAGGACTCCTCAAACAAACTGCTTGATGTCTCTTAGAAGACATTTCTCACTGTTTAGGGCCATAATCTCTTGCTATTGAGTGATCTTTTTTTCCCAAAAAATGCATCCTGAGGCTGACCAAAAGATTTTGTAGTTTTGATGGTTTCACTTTATGATGCCACTGTAGAATTGTGAGAAGTGAGAGGTTGTTTTATCTGTAATGAAATAGTTTGATTTTTTCTTTCACTTCAGGCCAAGCTGCCACTCTAAAATATGGTAATTTTAATCCTTCCTAAATATTTAGGAAAAATTTATAACAAAATCAGTCTTTTACTTGGTCCCAATGTCTTCATTTCTTTGGTTTTCAGGGGAAAAAAAAAAGAAAGAAAGAAAAATAACTCATGCAAGCAGTACTTCTGCTTAGATTTTTCAGTGTAACCAGCTAACTGAAAACAAGCTACTTCCTTAGCAACTGTCTTCGCTTTGTAAGCCCCTAAATCAGTAGCACGGTGCTGTTGCCTCTTACTGCATGTTGCACTCCCAAAAGGGATTTGTATGACCTTTCTTAATTTTTGTGAGCAATTCCACAAACTCCCTCGAGCTCTGGCTTTCCAAAAACCCTTCTCAAAGCATCCTTTACCCTGTTGTTCTTTCATGTCAAATAGGGAAACTGTTGCCACATCGTACCATGGCCATGAGGACCCCGAAGACTCTGCCTCTCCTATTACCGGACCAATTTCTTGTCTCATGGACCAAATTCTTCTCACCCAGATAAATTCATGTGAAAGTGCACGAGCTGCAAACCAGACAGACAAAAAGACAGAGTAGAACCTGACTGTCATAATTTTGCTTATTATTATCTGAGATACAATAGTCTTCTTGGGCACAGCTGAGCATAAAGAAGGAAGTTAAACTCTTGTATGTAGATGTTTTCAACACTCATCCAAGACACAGGTCACTTGTAGAATCATTCAGGTCACTGAATCATGCAGGTCACTTGTAGAATCATTCAAAATAATCATCTTGATGAGACAATAATCAATTCACAAACTTTTAGATGCCAGCATAGGAACATGCACCAAAGCAGGCTGTGCTTACACAGAGTAATTTCAATATCCTCCCCATTTCAGGAAAAAATATATTCTCAGAAACATCCATACTACCCCAAAGCCTTCCAGTCACATGCCACTGAAGAAATGAAGATTTCCATTGGGGGAATAAGCAGTAGGAGCAGCAAAAATAACACAAACACACCACAATAAACAAGAAATACAGGGAAAACGCAAACATGTTGTACCATCTGCTGTATTCTCTCAATAGCTGTAGCTTCTCCCTGGTGTTTTTCCATCTCCGATCTCTACCCTTTATCACATTCTTTTGCTCGTTTTTCCTCCTTCTTTAGACTTGTAGCATCAGTCTGTGCACAATATTTCAAATATTATATATGGAGAATGCTTCTCAAGGTCACAAATAGCCACAGATGACCTCAATGGAGTTACCACCTGTAGTAATCACTACTTGTGGGAGGACAGTTCAATAGACTGAGTAGACTGACTTTGTTTTTTGTCTTTTCAAGTGTCTCCATAACAAAACAAAATGTAAGTAAACCCCAGCAACCGTAACAACAACGGGGAGCCCTTTGGTAACATATTTCTCGCAGATACACTTATGACTAAAATGAGAAGCAGCTTCCTGCTGCATCTTCTTCTCCTGTCAAGCCCAGTGACACGGGGAACATCACAACCTAATCCTGCACGGAGCCTCTTCTGAAAACGAAGGTCCCTTGGGAACTTGGTGTAGGCTCCAGGTCAGAAAAATTTTGTCTTTGACTTGTTCTATAATGGCTCTTTCAACCTCCAGGGCTACCACATTTTCACCTTATGTATCTCTTTCATAAAGCCAGGAGATGAGAAAGACGGAAAGAAAACATCTCAGTGGAACACAAGTCAAATAAAATTGTTAACAATAAATAATGTATTTAGTGTTTATACTGCTGATGATACCTAAGTTTGTGATCATGGGCAGCAGTGAAATGAACAGATAAAAGGAACAGAGGATAGCAGTGAGGCTATTAAGATTTTAAATTTGCCACAAGGCACAATCAGGTATGTGACAAATAAATATCAGTTTAATTTCTTCAAGCCTGAATCGGCCAAGATATCTACCCTAAGAAGTCAAATTCCGAAACGGAAATGTAAATTTAACATTGGTTAAAGACGTAGCAGAACTCCCTAAGCAGAGCAGCTACCATCCCTTGTGGATGGGGAGCTTTTTGTTTTTCAGTCAATTGTTGGTAAAAATATTTATTCTGCCTTTTATTTTCAATGAAGAATCTACAGAACGCATTCCTGTATCCTCATATACGAAGGTATAATGGAATTTTCATGGTGAACAAGTTTCTCCGTTGAAAAAGAACACGTCAGTCACGTCAACATAGACAATTTTCTAGGTAGAAACACAACACAGCACGCAACTGAAATTCGGTGAGTCCATTATATTTCTTGTTGTCAAGGTTTTAACGTTTCAGCAGCATCTGCTATCACCCTTCCACGTGATTTTTTGAACTGAAATTGGTGCATTTGTTTTATTTCGTGACTTAGCAATTGCAATGAGGACAAACTATACCTTACAGGATCACACCAAGACTTTGTCCGCACATCCAGGAGGATCCAAGGACGATAATCTCATGATTATAGAGATGCAACTTACTCTAACTGTGGCCTAGTTAATAAAAACTATGTATTTTCTACAAAACACTGGTCTTCAGTTTGTACCAAAAAATATACGAAACACTAATACCCACAGGACATGATATTAACTTCAATCAATACAGTATTTTTCACTTTGATTGGCTGACCTTTTCTTCCTTCCTTACAGGTAAACTAGGCAAAAAAAAAAAAGGGGAGAGGTGGAGCAATTGGCCAATAGTATCAAAAGGCACATTGTACAGATCAAGGGTATGGTGAACACTGATATTCTTTAATGAATCTGTAAGTCATTAAAATTCCTATATCCTGTTCTTATAAGGAAAAAAAAACAAACAAAAAACAGACAAAGACACAAAAGGAATCTATTCTCTTGACAGTGATTTAATAACAAAAGAAAATATTCTTAGTCATTCTCGTTACTGTTTGGAAACTTTAATCTCATGGACTTAGTTTCTGTTCATGAAAACCTTCAGATCCCTTTATAAGCTATAGAAAATGAAGGGAATATTTGTAGTTTAATTATACATTTCAACATTTTGGAGAGTCAGACCCAGTTTGGAATAGTGTTGTGATGTCTAAATGAGGAGCTTTTCAAGCAATATAAGGCACTGTCTCAACATGCTGATAGTTTGTCATAGGGCATTCATCTGCATTTTGTAGAGAACAGGAAATCTGTGGAGGAAATATTTTCCCTTATTACATTTTTTTCTATATTGCTATTAATAACTCATGAAAAATGCAGTCAGATTTTCAGTTGCCTTTAACGGTTTGATGAGCTTATGCGTAAGTGTGTCAAATCAGCCTCACATCATGGAGTCAAAACCTCCACGTGCATTTTTGGGGTTCTTCAGCCTGGAGAAGAGCAGGCTCTGGGGAGACTTTAAAGCGACCTTCCAGCACTTAAAGGGGGCTACAGGAAAGATGGGGAAGGACTCTTTATCAGGGAGTGTGGTGATATGATAAGGAGTAACGGTTTCAAAATGAAAGAGAGTAGATTTAGATTAGAAATTCTTTGCTGTGAGGGTCATGCTCACAGGTGGCCCAGAGAAGCTGTGGTAGCCCCCTCCCTGAAGTGTCCAAGGTCAGGTTGGACGGGGCTTGGAGCAACCTGGGCTGGTGGGAGGTGTCTCTGCCCATGGCAGGGGGTTGGAACAAGATGATCGTTAAGGTCCCTTCTAAACCTTCTAAGACCTTTCCATGACTGGATGATTCTATCCTAACCATCAAGCCGCTGTGGACTTTTATAGTTGTCTTGCCCTCTCTTTGAAGTATAACCGAGATGAAGCAGAGATGGAATTAACTTTTTAACTCCAGTTTTCAAAAAGGGCAAGAAGTAGGACCCAGGCAACTACAGACCAGTCTGCCCCACCTCCATCCCCAGAAAGGTGATGGAGCAGCTCGTTCTGAAGGCCATCTCTAATGAAATGGAAGAAAAGATGGTTATCAGGAGTAGCCAACATGGATTTACTAAGGGGAAATCCTGCTTGACTAATTTGATATCCTTCTGTGAAGACATGACCAAATGGGCTGATGAAGGGAGGGCAGTGGATGTCACATACCTCGACTTCAGGAAGGCGTTTGATAATGTCTCCCATAACATCCTCATATGGAAACTCAAGAAATGTGGGACAGATGATTGGACCTTGAGGTGGATTGCGAACTGGCTCAGCAGCAGAGCTCAGACGGTTGTGCTCAGCGGCACAGGGTCAAGCTGGAGGCCAGTGGCCAGTGGTGTTCCCCAGGGATCAGTGCTGGGGCCAGTTTGGTTCCACAGCTTCATCAAAGACC